>NW_028152752.1:0-7500 GCF_951799395.1 Argentina silus | reverse complement strand
TTATCTGTAGTGTGTGTGTGTGTGTGTGTGCGTGCATGCGTGGGTGTGTGCGTGCGTGCGTGCGTGCGTGCGTGCGTGTCTGTGTACGTGACGATCAGAGGATGTGCCCGTTTGCTGTGCTTCAGTCTTATTTCAGCAATTAGAGACAGGCTCCGCATTAGAAATTCTGAGAAGACAGGTTTCCGGTTTTGTGACACGGTAAAGCTGTGTACGTAAGCAGAATGTGTGGGTGTGTGACGTTCGTCTGTGAGGGTTACAGTAATCCAGTAATCGTCATACTAAATCATCTGGACTCACATTCACCCCTTAAGTACATGTGGTGTCATTGCATAAAGAAAGGGGCCAAATTGTGACGTCAGAGTCAATATTTTAGGTAACAATTCCATCCAGGCACAAGGGACAATAAGCTTTTTTCAAAGTGCCAGGGCCTTCTGCCTGTTGCTTTCAATGGACATGGCCCCTTAAAGAAAACATTCACTCATGAACTTGAGGATCTGGGTTAAATGTAACACTACTCTGCCTTGAATACAGCAGAAAACAATTGTTTGTTGTCATTTTACCTCAGGAATCTAGACTTAATGTTGTTTGAGATGGAACTGTGACGGCGTCGCATTGCAGACACCAAAATATGACATGGATCCCCACGAACACCGTGATTCCTTCACTCTCACCGTTGTTGAATCGCCTCGGGCATCACTCAAGCCTGCTTCGTAGAGACTTGAATTCGTTAAAAACCTCAACTGAATGAATTGATGACCTGCGGAAATGTCCCTGCGTAACAAAGCGGTTGCACACCAAATTAGATCAGAATAACGTTAGGCATAATGGCGTACAAAAACCTGAATGATAGCCACCGTTTTTGATCGGTGAATATCAAGTAACGTTGACGACATCGATTGGAACCTTTAGATGCTGCAAACTCATGAGTTATTTGTATTTGTGTGATCGTGAAAACTCTTCCCACTGCGTAACATGGAGAACAGGAAACACTCAATGTTACGCAGTTACAGTGTAGAGGCGTACCTCACAAGACATCGAAGAGCAGTGTGACTTGTGACTCACACACACACACACACACACACACACACACACACACACACACACACAGACACACACACACACACTCATAAATGTGGAAAGAAACACTTTTAGGTTACAATATCCACACTAGTATACTACAAAGGATGCATTCTAAGTAGTATGCTAGTCTGTACATTAACACGAAGGCCCTTTTTCTATTGTTCTAGAAAAACAAACGATTCCTCACGTCCTCTCCCTCGCTCTCCACTCCTTTCATCTCAAAAAGCATTGGAGGAGAACATCGAAGAGGAGGAACTGAGATCTTCTGCTCCGATGCGTTTTGTATTAGGAAGCGAGTGGAGGACGGAGGAGAGGAGAGAGACCCATATCCACTCGTAGGACTCTACAATGGACAGGGCCCATCTACAATGTAAGGGAGTGGGGAGGCCGGTGGAGGTAGAAATCGGAGGACGGGCTCATTGTAATCCATGGACTGGAATATCACACGCGTTTGATACCATTCCTTATTCCAGTCCATGCATTACAATCAGCCGTCCTCCGATTTCTACCTCCACCAGCCTCCCCTGACCCGGGAGTACAGTACAGTGTAACCTGGTTTATTTCCCTGGTGACCCGCCAATATGATTGTTGTATGAAGTCACATGACTCACCCATAACCTCTAGTGTTGGTTCTGAACGTGTACCGTTGGACCTGAGGCTCTGTTTAGGGTCGTGTCCTCGAGACAGCGTGTCCTCCGGCGTTTACTTACAGTCATGTCATCTCTCCCGTGTGTCAGCATCAATAAAGAGCTGATTGACATCATGTCAGACTCAACTTCGTCTTCTTCTTCTGAACACCCTCCGTGTCCCGCTCGCTTCTCCTCTCCTCTCCTCTCCTCTCCTCTCCTCCATCCACCCCTCCTCGACTCTCTTTCAACCATCCCTCCTCTCCTTTCCTTTCCTTTCCTTTCCTTTCCTGTCCTCTCCTCTCCTCTCCTCCATCCACCCCCGGGCCCCGAACCGATGCATTAATATTCATCCATCACCCCTTCCCTCCATCTCAAATCGCTGCGTTCCGTACGGAGGGAGGAGAAGAGGCGTAGTCGTTCCGTTCAAATGTGACCTTACAGATAATGAATGACATTCAGCAGCCGGAAGGGAGGGGGGGGGGAGACAAGGGTGTGTGTGTGTGGGAGGGGGGGTGGGGGTGGGGGGGGAGAGTGGAGGGTGGGGGCGGGGGGGGGGAGTGGAGGAGGGGAGGGGGGGGGAGAAAGAGAGGGTAGTAGAGAGAGAGAGCTAGAGTGAAAGATGGTGAGGGAGAGAGGGTAGAGAGAAGGCGAGGTGGGGGGGAGAGAGAGAGCGAGAGAGAGAGGTTAAAGAGAGGGAGGGGAGAGTAAAAAAGTGTGATGAAGGAATAGGGCGGTAGAGAGAGAGAGAGAGAGAGAGAGAAGCGAGTCTGATTAAAGGATGGTTGGGGAATTTAAACACGGTGGTCTCTTCCAGAGCTCACTAAGCCCTCCCTCATGTCAGCTGTGTCTGATTAGATTTAAGTGGCTGAGCAGGTTCTTAAGTTAAAGTGACCTCGTCTCCTCCGATAGATCTTTTGTCTCTCTCTCTCTCGCTCTCTAGTTGTGTAATTGTGATCTCTTAGGGCCAGTTTCCCAGACAGAGATAGATTTTCTCTCTCTCTCTCTCTCTCTCTCTCTCTCTCTCTCTCTCTCTCTCTCTCTCTCTCGTAATTGTGATCTCTTAGGGCCGGTTTCCCAGACAGAGATTAAGGGACGACATCACATTTTCAATCGAAAACCTCCATTGAAGACAAAACTTTAGTCTAGGATTAGGCTTAATCTATGTCTAGGAAACCAGCCACTAAAGAACACAACACCTCAGCCCTGGCCCCCCTGGTCTGTGTCCACCCACCAGTGGGAATCATCCTCTATGTTGCTGCTACAGCAACCCAGTCTCCAAAGGATTATGTTCTGGAGAGTGGTTTCTGCAGACCAAAGAATAGGATCTGTGTGATTGTGTTGTCTGGCAGCTAAACACGGAAGTCAAAGCGTCACATTAGGAGGTGGCAGGGGCAGAAACCACCTGACTTGTAACTTAAACATTGCTGGTTCGAATCACGCTGGGGAACAACTTACCCTAAACTTAACCAGTCGAAGTTAACGCCTGAACTTAACCAGTCACCCGAAACGCAAGTCGGAATTCCAAACGCAAGTCGGTGTCTTACGTTTTTGACCTATCTTACGTAAAAACAGGTGGTCAAACCCTGGTATTATGATCCCCCAGATCATATTTCCAGGTCTGCAGAAACGATCCTCCAGAACGTAATCATTTGGAGACTGGGTCCTCTACAGTAGTTCTGTCCACAGCAGTCTAAATAGAGGAGACCAGTAGGACCAGTCGATACTGTCATGTCCCCGGCTCTAGGCCATGACAAAGAGTGGACCAAAACA
This sequence comes from Argentina silus, assembly GCF_951799395.1. Classification (NCBI taxonomy): domain Eukaryota; kingdom Metazoa; phylum Chordata; class Actinopteri; order Argentiniformes; family Argentinidae; genus Argentina; species Argentina silus. The sequence continues at coordinate 4,021 of NW_028152752.1, read as the reverse complement.
TGGCAGAGAACGTTTAACCAATATTTATTCCAACACAAATAACTCATAAATACTTACATAAGAGTATAGAGTGGGACAGAGGGTTGCCAGAGAGAGAGTGAGCCCAAAGGCCTCATGGGCTTTTATAGGCCTGCCCACAGGTGTTCTTGCATGGACAGACAAACAAGGCTCCTGCTGCCACTCCCCACCTTGCACCGCAACATAGAAGTAGACAGAACAGAACAGCACTCCTGCAACATAGAACTAGACAGAACAGAACACAAGCAGAGAGCTACTACAATATAATATAACATAGCAGGGCCGTGACACCCTCCCCCTTAAAAAGGACGCTATAAGCAGCCAAAAGAAAATGTCATACAATAATTAACCTGCCTTAAGTTCAGACCTCTGCTGTCCCACTTCCAGCCTACCAGACACTCCTTCACGCAGCAACCTTGATGTCTAGGAAAAAATTAAGGATGGAGAGAGCAAGTAAGAGGCAGCTGACGGAGAGAGAGAGAGAAAAGACGAGGCAACAATCAATATACCCGAGACAGGGCATCTGCCACCACATTTTCAGTCCCCTTGATGTGGCGGATATCCAGCCTATAAGCCTGAAGGAACAGGCGCTGTGATCAGTAAAGACAACTAATGGTTCTGCCGATGAACCAATGTACACTTCACAGTGTTGCAATGCCCATATCAAGGTGAGAGCCTCTTTTTCAATCACAAAGTAGTGATTTAGCTGATGGGAGTTTAACTTTTTGGAAAAGTAACTGTTTCTTTCACCTGACTGCAGTAAGATGGCTCCCGCCCCCACATTGCTAGCATCCGTCTGCAGTCTGAGAGGTTGGTCCAGGCGAGGCGCAGCCAACAATGGAGCAACTGAGAGAAGCGCTTTGACATCTTAAAAGGCTTTTTGACAGACAGGTGACCATTTCATTTCATTTCATTTATGGCATTTAGCCTTTATCCAAAGCGACTTACAACAAATACATTTCTTTAAGTAAGTGAATCATCTATCCATCTGTCATCATACGATAAGCCTTAGGCCATAGGCAGTCACAATGCTAGAAGAAGGATGTTTTTTTTTTTATATTAACAGGAGAGAAACTTGTACAGGGGGGTAGTGGGGGTGAAGAGGTCTTTAGGAGGGACCGTTAAGTGGGAAGCTCATTCCAACAGCGGGGTGCCAGGACAGTGAAAAGCCGTATAGAGCAGTGGGTTTGGGAGGAGAGGCAGCAGTGTTGGCGAAAGGTAGAGATAAAGAGATGCTAATGTCATCAACCTTCTTTTCAAAGTAGGTAACAGTCATCCGCAGACAGGGAGGAGGGAGAGGAGGAGGGTTGAGGAGTGAGGAAAATGTGGGTCAGAGGCAGAGGATTGAATTTTGGAATGGTAGTAAGAAGCTTTAGCAGCTGATGCAGATGAGGTGTAGTTGAGGAGGAGAGAGAGAGAAAGTATGAGGTCGTCAGGGAGGCCGGTTGTTCTCCATTTCCTCTCAGCTGCCCAGAGCCCTATTCTACAACGCTGTGGCAACAGTGTGTTCAGAGTGAAGCCAGTTCCAAGAGTCAGCAACACACTCAAACAATGCAAAGAATGTATCAGGATCATGTTTGTTAAATGTTGGTACTAAAGACAAGTTGACAGACACATCAAACCTTGGTGTATCAGAGACAATTTGTACTGCTGCAACTCCATCCTCAATCGCTCAATTTGTTGTTTCTCTCATTCTGCTCATTCTGCTACCACTATTCTTCACACAAGAGATGGTGCAGAAATTGCATTGCATGTGCTGGATTTGCACCAAACTTAATGCTTTGTAGTAAAAAACAAATAAACACATTTCCAGCCACTTTCTTTGCTGTATCACTTGAATTCATTTTTGCAAACACAATTATGGATGAGAGATTATTTTCAATTAAGGGATTATTTTTGGCCACTTTTGTAGAGTGACTGAGATGACTGAGGTGTCCCATCGACTGTGCTTTTTCCTCTCCACCATTCAACTTTGTAGATTTTTGTAACTCTCCCCAGGCCTCTGAGTTGCATTCCTGAGTAGTTTTGTTCCTCTCCATTTGCTCAGTTTATAATGTCAACCTGTCCACACAGTGTGTATTTGATTCCTATGCAAATCAGAGACCCTATAAAAACAAAGATATGAATTCCAAAATTACATGAACTATTATCCTTGCATTAAGATGGACTCAATTCCACTTAGAGATATTTGTTGATGACATGTGTTGTGTGTGTGTGTGTGTGTGTGTGTGTGTGTGTGTGTGTGTGTGTGTGTGTGTGTGTGTGTGTGTGTGTGTGTGTGTGTATGTGTGTGTGTGTTTTGGCTGTCTCACCCAGACTCCCACCAGTTGCTTTATTTGGCAGTGTGAGATAATAACACTAAGGAGCCCACTGATAAGAGTGTTATCATCACACAAACGCACACACACACACATGCACACACGCACACACACACACACACACACGCACACACACACACACTCACACACACACACACACACACACACACGCAAAGCTGCAAAGTAGTGTGAGTTCAACAGTATCCTTGAGAAAAACAAAACTATTTCAATCACACTTCAAATGTTCTTTGTGTTTGCAAGCGGTTCAATTAGCTGCCGCTAATTTGGGTTCGAGGATTAACTACATTCATTTGAGTTGGAGGTTTCTATACGCAAATTAAGAGTATGCATGGAATCATAATCACAAGGTAGAGATTCTCATCAATAATGTAGACAAATGAAATTAGACCATCAGAACGTGGATGTAATTTAGTGTACAGCCCAAGGGTACACACAATAAACAAGCACTTCTGAAAGAAGCCGAGAGTCGTGATTAAAACATATTAGTATTCGCCACTCATAGCAAATGATTTGCACATTATCCAGAGAGACTGTCAATCAGCAACGGTACATGAAACAGAGTGAGCCGCTGATTTTTTCCGGAGTTTAAAGTGGGATTATGATGGAGTGGCATGTTGATTGAGGCTGGAAGCAACTTCAACTGCGTTCCTCAGAAAACAACTTTACTTTTGGAGGAAAGAAATCCACAATCAACGTACCTCCTGAATACGGCTGAGGGTGAGAGGTGAGTTAGAGTGGGGGAGAGGGAGGGGGAGAGGGAGAGGAGAGGGAGAGGAGAGGGAGAGGGAGGGGGGAGAGGGAGAGGGAGGGGGAGAGGGAGAGGAGAGGGGGAGAGGGAGGGGGAGAGGGAGAGGAGAGGAGGAGAGTGGATAGGGGAGTGAGAGAGGGGGGTGAGGGGGGGGGGGGGGGGTAGTGAGGCAGGATCAGGGACCCAGCGGGGCTACACTGAGGACTTCATCAGAATGGAAATATGCTAATCCTGATCACAGGCCATGTGGAGCGTTGCCATGGCAGTCACATCCTGTTGATAGAGAGGGCTTTGGCTTTCTGCTCTTTAGGGAAAAAGAGGATTGTTGTTTCAGAGTGAAGCCTGCCACAGTGTGACGCACAGTAATCCTCGAAACTCCCGCCCCCGGCCCCCCCGGCCCCCTCAACCCCCATTTGGGATACACTGTTTTATTTTGTTTTAAAGTCACAGACCCAGAGGCTGCCAAGTAGAGTAGACACACACAACGACAGTAATGGATCGCCATGAATCATGAATCATCATCATCATCATCAGGCATTTCCGTGTCATCATCAGGCGCCGTGACATCATCATCAGATGCTGTGTCATCATCAGGCGCCGTGTCATCATCATCAGGCGCCGTGTCATCATCATCAGGCGCCGTGTCTTGGTTCTGACCCCCGTAGGCCAGGATGCTATGGTACACAATGAACTGGCGGAGGCTGGTGGAGGTAGAAATCAGAGGACAGGCTCATAACACATGTTTGATACCGTTCCTCATTCCGGTCCATACATTACAATGAGCCCGTCCTCCGATTTCTACCTCCAGGGGAGGCTGGTGGAGGCAGAAATCGGAGGACGGGCTCTTCTAATGCATGGAACAGTATGACGAATGGTTATCAAGGAACAACGTGTTTGATGTCATTCCTCACACACC
>NW_028152753.1:5000-9329 GCF_951799395.1 Argentina silus | reverse complement strand
TAGATAGATAGATAGATAGATAGATAGATAGATAGATAGATAGATAGATAGATATAGATATAGATACAGTATATATAGATATATATATGTATACATATGTTAATGTAATGAAATACAAGATTATGAAACGATGGATGAAGATAGACAGATGTACAGGATTGATTGTTGTACACGCATCACAGCGTTATAAACCATGGCTGAATTACAGTATGCTGGTTTCTATTCCCTACAGATATCTAGCTAGCTAGACAGATGCCCCAGCCTCTCTCAGTCATCTCACACTGATGAAGGGAAGTTTTCTTCTCCTTCTGGTGGAAGATCTTTCCATCTGGATGCCCTTCTCTCACATTCTCTCCTTTATCTGCAAGGCAGATACAGGATTAATACTGTTAATACTACAAATCATACTCCCAACGATCAGTGTCTTATCTTATTGTTCAAACTTCCATATGTTATGAGTGAACCCTCTTGTGTTTAAATTCTTTAATAACATTTGAAAAGGGCTTTTCATAGAACACCTCAAGTCGCTGTACAGATTTAAAACAAAAGAACTATCAATTGTGAATCGAGAGAATGTTGCCAAGCTACAGTATAATGGACAGAGCTGCATCTTTCAAGGGGGACCTCAACCCCATACATGAACCCTACAGTATCCCTAACTCAACCCCATACATGAACCCTACAGTATCCCTAACTCAACCCCATACATGAACCCTACAGTATCCCTAACTCAACCCCATACATGAACCCTACAGTATCCCTAACTCAACTTTAGATTGAAATAACGGCTTTGACAAAATGGCAAAATATAACCAACAGTATAACGTGATTATGCTATTTATTTTCAACTTCTCCCTCCCTCCCCTTCTATCCCTTTTTATCTCCTTCTAAGACCCACCCACCCACCCACCCTCCCTCCCTCCCTCCCTCCCTCCCTCCCTCCCTCTGTTCCTCTAACTCTATATTGTTGAAATACCTCCGTTGCCTCATATTCATCACCTGGCTAATGGCCCTTGTCATCTGCAACATGCTCCAATGAGAGTCTACAACGTGGCTGTAATCTTGATCATCACACACGCTTCCATATGACAATACAAATGGATGACTTCTCCAAGGCCTTGATATTCAGGGTGTGTGTGTGTGTGTGTGTGTGTGTGTGTGTGTGTGTGTGTGCGTGCGTGCATCTGTACATGTGTCTGTGTCGCTGTGTCTCGGTGTGTGTTTGCTTGTGTGTGTGTGCAAAAATGTGTGTGTGTGTGTGTGTGTGGGGGGGGGTTTATGTGTGTGCGCATACAAGGGCGTGTTTGTGTGTGTGTTGGGTAGGATTACCAGGAAATTGGATTCCTGCTCATCCTCCTGTAAGATATGCATGACTAAGAAAGGAATAAAAAGAATCGATCATCAAAAAATGCTTTTTCAGGACTCGTGTTGATTTCCATCGAAAGATGCTTAAGTTCAGCCAGGGCTGGAAACAAGCCAGCGTGTTTTACATATAGAGTGTATCCATTTTTCTGTCTCTAGAAAGTTATGTGAATAACAATCATTTCTTTCAGATGCAACAACGTTTTGCTTGCAGTTTTCACTGCATCAGCTCTATGTGTATGGCAAACTTCAGAGTAAATAATGTGGTGGTGGTGGTGGTGGTGGTGGTGGTGGTGGTGGTAGTGGCGGGGGGGGGGGGGGGGGGGTCAAATCATCCCTAATTATAAAGTATCTCATTAGTGAGAGAGAATAGTCAATTATGCCTCAGTACTTACCACCAAAGCTGAGACCTCTCTGATGATGTTCACTTACAGAGTGCTGTCTTTATTTACCACTTGTTTCCCCGCATAAATCCACTATCAATATTCAGAGTATAACCCATGCATTCGTCGCGATGAACATCTATTCTGAAAAACAATAGTGTTTTACCATGTCTAACAGCAATCAAACATGATTCACCATTTCCACATGAGGAAACTCATTTTCACAGCAGTCTGGTTATAATGAGTGTATGTAAGCTCATCTCAGTTCCCGATGTAATATCCTAAAGAGCTATGACACCAGACATGAGTCACCATCAGACTATCACTATCAGAGTAATCCACCTTCAAAGAGTGGGATACCAGTACAAGGAGAGTTCTGACTTATTGAACAAATCTCCTCTAATAGCTCTGTGGGTCTCGCAGAAGGTTCCGGAATTATAGGAGGAAAAAAAAAAGTTTATTATGACGTCACAGAGACAAGGAGGAAGAAGAACAGTTTATTATGACATCACAGAGAAAAGAAGCAAGCAGAATGGTTTGTTATGACATCACAGAGACATAGAGTGAGAAGAAAGGTTTATTATGACATCACAGTTTATGACATCACAGAGAATGATTTGTTACATCACAGAGGTGAGGAGAGATCAGAATGTTTTTTTTTTTTTTTACATCACAGGCAAGACATTTTGTCAATAATTCAAATATTTTTCAAAAGTCACGTGCATAATGCTGTAGCTGGCTGTTTCCTTATTTTACGTGTCATGTATTTTGTCTTCTTGTCTATGAGCCCGTGTGAAATGGCCATCGTCCATATCCTAAGCTATTCTAAGTTTGGCTCATGGTGACAAATCAATTTCTTTCCTGAGATTAATGAATCTCTCTCCCATCTCTTGCTTCATAGTGATGCAATTACATCCCCCAGAATCATGTTGTACATCTGGAGCATCACTGAGCCCCCAGCTCTGTAGATTTTATTCATGACAGACCTGATCATCTGTTTATGTGCATATTTTTCATTGCCTTTAGGCCTATTATTACACAGTGTCACAGTCACCCACAGAACCATACATCATTTGCTATATTCATATAAATTATGCATTAGGCAATGTGTGTGTGGCTGGCTACACCACTGGAGACAAGCACGTAGGCTACAGTCCTGGAATGCTCATGTCTGTCCTCAGTGTTTCAGTCTATATGTTGATTATATGATAATCATCTTGGAGATGCTTTTGTTTGTATAAAGGACATGGAAGAAGACGTCTTTGAGCCATTTGACAGAGCTAAAGATGGACAAGTGGTGAAATCATAGATACAGAACAATAGATAGTCATAGACACCTAATGCTCTGGAATGGAGCAATTTGGCGGCCATCTTACTGAGGTCCAGTGCGACGGTAGCGCCACAGCCAGTTTGCCACTGCTAGTGAAATGTTAAATGTCCTTGACTGAATTAGCTGCAGGTGCTAGCTGTAGTAACTGTAGTAATCTATCTATCTGTCTGTATAATATATATATATATATATATATATATATATATATATATATATATATATATATATATATATATATATATATATATATATATATATATAGCCTATGGTCATTGCAATACTTGTCCGCATCTGCAGCTACGACCTATTTTAACATTGGTCTAGCTAATCATTTGAAAGAGCAGTAGAGGAGGGGAGGCTGGTGGAGTAGAAATCGGAGGACGGGCACATTGTAATGCATGGGACGGAATGAGGAATGGTATCACATCACCCATGCCTATAGAACAAAGTCAATTAAATCAGTTACCTTGTATGGTTACTACAGTCTGTCATGGTCACTACAAGGGGCCTGGACTACTAAACAAATACTCCCTAAACTCTGCCAGTCGGGCAGTCTGTTAGGGTTAGGGTTAGTCCCTAAACTCTGCCAGTCGGGCAGTCTGTTAGGGTTAGGGTTAGTCCCTAAACTCTGCCAGTCGGGCAGTCTGTTTTCAGTCTAATTTCATCCCAGTTAACAGTGGCAACTGGCAACATGTGAGGTCCACTAAACATCAGTTAACCTGTACTACTCGTGGTGTAACTGCAGGTAATCTGATCTCCATCCCATTAAATGTTCCACGTCCAGCACTAAGAAAGACTGGATGGGGAAACATGGATATGGCACTTCTCAATGTTCGATCACTAAGCAATAAGACTTTTGTTATTAACAAAATCATATCTGATCATGAAATTTACTGCATGTTTTTAACAGAAACCTCCTCCATGCTGTAGTTTGGAGTATTCTACAAGGCATGGCAAAAAAGGTGGTGGGACTGCCTCTATATTTACTGACGCCCTAAACTGTACAAATATCCTTATTGGTGATTTTTGCTCCTTTGAACATCATGCTATACTGTTAAAATCCCAACTCCTTGTGCTTGTTATAACAATATATAGACCCCCAAACAGTGTGCTATCTTTTTAGATGACTTCACCGAAATGTTGTCTATTGTCAGTATCAATTATGACAACATTATACATTTGTACTAATCTACATGTGGATAACGCGGCCGACTCTAAAGCCGCTGAGTTCCTAAATGTGTTGAGCTCTCTGGA
>NW_028152754.1:80149-82649 GCF_951799395.1 Argentina silus | reverse complement strand
TGCAAAGTCGGCCTTCATAGTGTAGGTACCAGGGGAGGCTGGTGGAGGTAGAACACCAAGGGAGGCTGGTGGAGGTAGAACACCAAGGGAGGCTGGTGGAGGTAGAACACCAGGGGAGGCTGGTGGAGGTAGAACACCAAGGGAGGCTGGTGGAGGTAGAACACCAGGGGAGGCTGGTGGAGGTAGAACACCAAGGGAGGCTGGTGGAGGTAGAACACCAAGGGAGGCTGGTGGAGGTAGAACACCAGGGGAGGCTGGTGGAGGTAAAACACCAGGGGAGGCTGGTGGAGGTAAAACACCAGGGGAGGCTGGTGGAGGTAGAACACCAGGGGAGGCTGGGGGAGGTAGAACACCAGGGGAGGCTGGTGGAGGTAGGAATCGGAGGACGGGCTCATTGTAATGCATGGACTGGAATGAGGAACGGTAACGTCACACACGTGTTTGATACTATTCCTCATTCCATTCTTATTGATTATTCATGGTTCTTGCTACTATGTGTACTAACATAGCCCAGGCCTAAGACTGTACTAACATAGCCCAGGCCTAAGACTGTATTAACATAGCCCAGGCCTAAGACTGTACTAACATAGTCCAGGCCTAAGACTGTACTCTGCCCCCTACTGTTCATACTGGATTGACCTGCTCTAGGAGACACACACACACACACACACACACACACACACTGTCAGTGTAGCATGTTACATTTTGGGAGGAAGATTTATTCTGTTTCTGTGCAACAAAATGTAAACATTGCCCTTGTTACTGTAGATAATGTCTGGATTGTTGTGGAACAGAGTTAATCATTTTCACAACATGTAGCAGTACAGCCACCAGAGCCAGACAACACCATTCTACAGCCACCAGAGCCAGACAACACCATTCTACAGCCACCAGAGCCAGACAACACCATTCTACAGCCACCAGAGCCAGACAACACCATTCTACAGCCACCAGAGCCAGACAACACCATTCTACAGACACCAGAGCCAGACAACACCATTCTACAGACACCAGAGCCAGACAACACCATTCTACAGCCACCAGAGCCAGACAACACCATTCTACAGACACCAGAGCCAGACAACACCATTCTACAGCCACCAGAGCCAGACAACACCATTCTACAGACACCAGAGCCAGACAACACCATTCTACAGCCAACATTTACTCATCTACTGTTACACATATTCACAACAGGGGAGGCTGGTGGAGGCCAGGGGAGGCTGGTGGAGGCCAAGAGAGGCTGGTGGCGGTAGACCAGGGGAGGCTGATGGAGGCCAGGGGAAGCTGGTGGATGGAGACCAGGGGAGGCTGGTGGAGGCCAGGAGAGGCTGGTGGAGGTAGTCCAGGAGAGGCTGGTGGAGGTAGATCAGGAGAGGCTGGTAGAGGCCAGGGGAGGCTGGTAGAGGCCAGGGGAGGCTGGTGGATGTAGACCAGGGGAGGCTGGTGGAGGTAAACCAGGGGAGGCTGGTGGAGGTAGACAAAAGGAGGCTGGTAAAGGCCAGGGGAGGCTGGTGGAGGCCAGGGGAGGCTGGGGGAGGCCAGGGGAGCCTGGGGGAGGTAGAACACCAGGGAGGTAGAACACCAACTCCCCTGGTCTGTGATAATACACTTTACGATGATTTATCCTAGCGATGATTATGAAACGATGATGTGTTTTATTGTGCTATATTGTACTTTTTTTCACTGTAACATGTCTTATGTTAGAAGGTCTGTCTCTGAAAGGTTTACTGTGTTAGAAGGTCTGTCTCTGAAAGGTTTACTGTGTTAGAAGGTCTGTCTCTGAAAGGTTTACTGTGTTAGAAGCGGCCTCTGAATCAGCCCAACACATTTCCCTCTGGGGGATCGTTAAGACAACCTGACCGGAATTCTTTGGCAGTTAGTGGGTTGAAGGTCAACGATGTTGAACTCTGGGATTTGCCTATGCTACCGTAAACACACCGCTCAGGCAGGTAGCCTAGAGGTCAGAGAGGCCGGCCGGGCATTGGCAGGTCGCTGGTTCGATCCCCACACCAGGAGGGAGCCAGGATGTGAGCTGGTGACTGGAGGATTACTGGCTTCATATCCAGGTGTCTACCACTGCCGTTGTGCCCTTGAGCAAGGGGTGCCAAAGATGGCTGACCCTATACCCAGAGCTCTGTTCTCCCTGGGGGTGTGGGTCCGTGTGTTGTCTTAAATACCACATTCATAATCACAACACCACTTATTGGCAATAACAAATAAAACATGTTTTGGTTTTGTTTGTGTCCTCCAGATCCTCTCTGGTAGAATAAGAGCCTTCCACGTGACCTCAGATGACACAACAGGAGCAGCAGTAACCAAACCTGGGGAGCAGCTTTGGGAATCCCCCTTTGTTCAGCTCCTACGGAGCTCTGCTTTAACACACAACTCAATAGTCTGGCCCTGCAGTCTGCCTTCCCTGCCTGCAGTCTGCCTTCCCTGCCTGCAGTCTGCCTTCCCTGCCTGCAGTCTGCCTTCCCTGCCTGGAGGCTGCATTCAT
>NW_028152754.1:72649-77649 GCF_951799395.1 Argentina silus | reverse complement strand
GAATCTTAAAGGGACGTTCTGCCATTGTTTTCCTGGTTTGGGCCTGGCTCTCTAGGGGGGGACGGTTCTGGAAGGTTCTGGGAGGTTATGGGAGGTTCTGGAAGGTTGCCATGTTGCTGTTTGCTCTCAACACCTCCCCATCACCTGTCCCCTCCAGACTCACCTGGGACTCAACACCATCGATCGATTGATCGATAGATAGATAGATAGATAGATAGATAGATAGATAGATAGATAGATAGATAGATAGATAGATAGATAGATATGTAGACAGACAGACACATACACTAACACCTACAATCAACAAAACTGGGAAGGCGCGGTATGTTTGGGTTAGGGTTAGATAGACCCTAACCTAACCCTAACCCTAACTGGGAAGGCGCGGTATGTTTGCACTGAAATGTTTCTGCCAGACGTTTCAGTATATAAATAAATACATGTCCAACGAACCGGTAGCTAGCTCCATCAAGCTGCTCTGGACTGTCTCTGGACTGTCTGTCTCTGGACTGTCTCTGGACTGTCTGGACTGTCTGTCTCTGGACTGTCTGGACTGTCTCTGGACTGTCTGTCTCTGGACTGTCTGGACTGTCTGTCTCTGGACTGTCTGGACTGTCTCTGGACTGTCTGTCTCTGGACTGTCTGGACTGTCTCAGGACTGTCTGTCTCTGGACTGTCTGGACTGTCTCTGGACTGTCTGGACTGTCTGTCTCTGGACTGTCTGGACTGTCTCTGGACTGTCTGTCTCTGGACTGTCTGGACTGGCTCTGGACTGTCTGTCTCTGGACTGTCTCTGGACTGTCTCTGGACTGTCTGGACTGTCTCTGGACTGTCTGTCTCTGGACTGTCTGGACTGTCTGTCTCTGGACTGTCTGGACTGTCTGTCTCTGGACTGTCTGTCTCTGGACTATCTCTGGACTGTCTGTCTCTGGACTGTCTGGACTGTCTGTCTCTGGACTGTCTGGACTGTCTGTCTCTGGACTGGCCTCTTCTTGTAGGATTTCCCAATTTTCTGTCAGACATGTCTTGGGGAGAATCCATATATTCGAATGGTGAATAGTATTAAAATATGATGGTTATTGTTTCCTGTAATTTCCCCCAGTAGGTCATTGACATATCCCTTTCTGCTAAATATGTCATCATCCACTCACTGAGAACTTTATTAGGAACACATGTATACCTTCTCATGGTGGAGGTGGTGGAATGGTGTGGGGAATGTTTTTTTGGCACACTTGGGCCTGTTAATACCAATCAATCATCGCTTGAATGCCACAGCCTATTTGAGTATTGTTGCTAACCATGGGCATCCCTTCATGGCCACAATTGACCCATCTTCTTATGGCTACTTCCAGCATGATAATGCACCAGGTCACAAAGCAAAAGTCGTCTCAAACTGGTTTCATGAACAACAATGAGTTCAGTGTTCTTCAGTGGCCTTCCCAGTCACCGGATCTGAATCCAATAGAACACCTTTGGGATGTGGTAGAACAGGAGATTCACAGCTTGAAAGTGCACCTGAAAAATCTGCAGGAACTGCGTGATGCAATCATGTCATCATGGACCAGAATCTCAAAGGAATGTTTCCAACATCTTGTGGAATCAATGTCAGGAAGAACTGAGGTTGTGTGTGTGTGCCCTCAGTCCCAGGCTGCGCGGGGGAAGGAGAGAGACAGGGAGGGGCTGACAGAGTCAGGGGTGGGTCTGGAGCCTGTCTCTGGCCTGCCTGGAGGTGAGATACTCCTCTATGTTCTAGATGACTGTCCTATGTTCTAGAAGGATCCATCCTATGTTCTAGAAGGCTGTCCTATGTTCTAGAAGACTGTCTTTGTTCTAGAAGACTCTCCTATGTTCTAGAAGACTGTCTTTGTTCTAGAAGACTCTACCTCATGTAATGGAACGACCAAACCAGCAAAAAATGTCCGTTTTTTGTTTTAGGAAATGTCTCATTCCTTGTGTCCGAAGCACAGCCCAGTAACGATTGGATAAGGTTTTAATAATAATATAATAATTATCCAATTGTTAACTCTCTCACACACTGAATACTGTGTGTTATGTGACTGGAGCAGTGTCCGAGCACTGACCTGTCTCCCCCCCACCCCCCCAGATGACGACGCCCCCAGCAACTACTTCAACCTGGGGCCCAACTCTGCCCCCCCCCATCCTGAACCTCAGCCCCCCCCCCCCCATCCTGAACCTCAGCCCCCCCCCCCATCCTGAACCTCAGCCCCCCCCCCCCCATTGCTAGACTCTACAGCATGTCCTTTCCTTATACGTGTCTCACACACACACACTTAAACTTTTGATTGACGACCTCTTTGTTGAAAAAAACAAAGCACAATTGTTTTTCTTGATTGTGTTTTTTAATGTCATTTTGTTTGTGTCTGATGTGTGTCTGCAGGGCTCCCTTGTAAAACGCTTCTATGTTGTGTCCCCTCCTCCCCTAGGCTTCGGACCCCCCATGTTCCACGCCATGCCCCCCCCCCCTCCCCCCATGGGCATTGCTATGTAATCATGTCAAACTGTTTCCATGTGTACAATGTTATTTTGTGTATATTGTATTTTGAGTTATCAGGTGTAAAATAACATTTCAGACATTCCAGTTGTAATGACCATTTAGCGACCATGTGGTGGCGCTATTATCTAAAGATTGAGTGACCAAACTCTGACCATCGCTATCTGGTTGTTAATGTGAGGAAATGTTGAGTGATGTTGATGTATGTTTGTAGCATTTTATCCTCATGAAAGAACTGTATCCACTTTTCATTCGAAAAATACATTTAATTTGTCTATTTTGAATGGAAGCTGCTACATTCACTAGTACACTAGTACAAGCTAGTACACTGTCATGTCTGCTAGCCTGGGTGACATTCTACAAGCCTACTGTCCAAAACATCAAACGGCTAAAGCAAAAATATTATTTTTAATAAGGAGATAAATAATATTTAGATGAATATTTGATCTGCTACACTGTTTTTATTTCCCATAAATGTACAGCTACATACCTGTGACTATTCAGTTATGACTACTTAGCTGTTCTTTTGCAATTAGAAGACACAAATCTCACTGGCTCAAACGGTCAGTTATTTACATGTTTCACTAGCCAACTTAGTCTTGGGCTAGCGGGTTAGCTTAATTTCCATCCCTGAACAGAAACCCCCACAACAGTCTACTCAGCCCTGGTGTGACAGGTCTACTCAGCCCTGGTGTGACAGGTCTACTCAGCCCTGGTGTGACAGGTCTACTCAGCCCTGGGTGTGGCAGGTCTACTCAGCCCTGGTGTGGCAGGTCTACTCAGCCCTGGTGTGGCTGGTCTACTCAGCCCTGGTGTGACAGGTCTACTCAGCCCTGGTGTGACAGGTCTACTCAGCCCTGGTGTGACAGGTCTACTCAGCCCTGGGTGTGACAGGTCTACTCAGCCCTGGGTGTGACAGGTCTACTCAGCCCTGGTGTGACAGGTCTACTCAGCCCTGGTGTGACAGGTCTACTCAGCCCTGGTGTGACAGGTCTACTCAGCCCTGGTGTGACAGGTCTACTCAGCCCTGGGTGTGGCTGGTCTACTCAGCCCTGGTGTGACAGGTCTACTCAGCCCTGGGTGTGGCTGGTCTACTCAGCCCTGGTGTGACAGGTCTACTCAGCCCTGGTGTGACAGGTCTACTCAGCCCTGGTGTGACAGGTCTACTCAGCCCTGGTGTGGCTGGTCTACTCAGCCCTGGGTGTGACAGGTCTACTCAGCCCTGGGTGTGGCTGGTCTACTCAGCCCTGGTGTGACTTGTCTACTCAGCCCTGGGTGTGACAGGTCTACTCAGCCCTGGGTGTGACAGGTCTACTCAGCCCTGGGTGTGGCTGGTCTACTCAGCCCTGGTGTGACAGGTCTACTCAGCCCTGGTGTGACAGGTCTACTCAGCCCTGGTGTGACAGGTCTACTCAGCCCTGGGTGTGACAGGTCTACTCAGCCCTGGGTGTGACAGGTCTACTCAGCCCTGGTGTGACAGGTCTACTCAGCCCTGGGTGTGACAGGTCTACTCAGCCCTGGTGTGACAGGTCTACTCAGCCCTGGGTGTGACAGGTCACAGGTTTTAGCCTGCTCAGAAACACATTGACAGAGTGTAGCGTTCGTCCAGACAGGTGGGTTTTAGCCGGCTCAGGTGGGTGTTAGCCGGCTCAGGTGGGTGTTAGCCTGCTCAGAAACACATTGATAGAGTGTTACGTTCGTCCAGACAGGGCTCTAAGTCGACCTCCAGCGGTCCGTCACAAACACGTCACATGTTCAAGGAACAGAGGCTTAAAGCAGCCAAGTTTACACTCCTCTGCAGCCTTCCACTGACCCACTTTACTTTTTTTTAACTTACTATTTCTACTGTAAATTGTGTCATGTCTATTGTCTTATGTGTCCAACAATCGTCACTGTCCAACCGTCCTACCTCATTGCACTACTGCGTATTTGTATTATTTGTATTATTTGTATTGGATGCTGCATTGTCAAGGAACCGAGCCCCAGAATGTTCCTCCCTGCACTCGTTCATGAGACAATGTGTAACAGTAAACTTGAAACTTGAAACTTGAAACTTAGCGTTCACCAGTTGTGACCCAGTCGGGCTGACGATGAGAGATAGTTCTGTGTGGTCAGTGACCCGAACAGTAGCTAACAGTCTCACTTGTAGCTAACAGTCTCACTTGTAGCTAACAGTCTCACTTGTAGCTAACAGGTTCACTTGTAGCTAACAGGTTCACTTGTAGCTAACAGTCTCACTTGTAGCTAACAGGTTCACAGGGCTACAGGTTCACTTGTAGCTAACAGGTTCACTTGTAGCTAACAGTCTCACTTGTAGCTAACAGGTTCACTTGTAGCTAACAGGTTCACTTGTAGCTAACAGTCTCACTTGTAGCTAACAGGTTCACTTGTAGCTAACAGGTTCACTTGTAGCTAACAGTCTCACTTGTAGCTAACAGGTTCACTTGTAGCTAACAGGTTCACTTGTAGCTAACAGTCTCACTTGTAGCTA
>NW_028152754.1:42649-65149 GCF_951799395.1 Argentina silus | reverse complement strand
TAAGCAATGAAAAAGTGAGGGTGAGGGTGAGGGTGAGGGTGAGGGTGAGGGTGAGGGTGAGGGTGAGGGTGGGGGTGGGGGTGGGGGTGGGGGTTGGGGTTAGGGTTAGGGTTAGGGTTAGAGGGGTTAGGGTGAGGGTGAGGGTGAGGGTGAGGGTTAGGGTGAGGGTGAGGGTGAGGGTGAGGGTTAGGGGTGAGGGTGAGGGTTAGGTTTAGGGTGAGGGTGAGGGTGAGGGTTAGGGTGAGGGTGAGGGTGAGGGTGAGGGTTAGGGTTAGGGTTAGGGTGAGGGTGAGGGTGAGGGTGAGGGTGAGGGTGAGGGTTAGGGTTAGCCTTACACGAAATGTCATTTATTCAATCACATTTTCAAAAACAATGGTACACAAAATAAGAATGTTTTTAACAATTGTGACTTGCGCATTTCTCCACTCAGTCACATTAACCCCAAAACACATTTTAGTTTAATATACAGTATTGTTGGAAAGAGGAGATCCTTAGCTTTCTAAAGACATCAATATTGTCTTTGTACTCCAAATATTAAGCAGTCTAACCATCTAATTTACTATTTCAGTTTTTTTTTCTTGTTCAGTGAGAGAAATCTAGTCTCTGTTGGGCTTTAACAAGTGTATCAAAGTCAGGCTGAATGTCTGAGGTAAGCACAGCTGACAGATGATCATCAGTGAGAGAGGATCTATACCTGGATTTGTTAAACTTCATCAATGAAAATGTTTGTTCACATATGTAGGTAGATCCAAAGAGAACCAACATCTTCTGAGCATGTCTCCTCATGTTTGGAAAGTTCTCCTTTTTGAGAGAGGAGTAAAAGTCCAGCACTGATGCTGACTTCAAGTGCTCTGCCAGCACCACATCAGACTGCAGGTCAATGAGCTCCAGCTGAACGTCACTGGGTGCATTATCCACAATGCAGGTGAAGGGAGAGAAGATCATGCTCATTTCATCCTCAACTGTTTTGAAATCTTCAAATCGCCTTGAAAACTCACCATGCAGTGCTCCTAACATGGATGAGTACCTGTGGAGGTGATCAGCTGATGGTTTGACTTCTTTCAGGGTTTGCATGTGAGTGAGAGTGTTGCTCTCCAGTTGGCTTGAAAGAAACTGCAACTTTCTCATGAAAGCCTTCACCAGGCTGTGCATTTCATGAACAAAAAGGCCCGTGCCTTGCAGTTTGGTGTTCAGTTCATTCATCAGTGCAGTCACATCCACAGCAAATGCAAAATCTGCCATCCAGTCCCCATCTGAGAGCTCTGGGATGTCTTTGCCTTTCTTCTCACAAAACTCCTGAATCTCTGCTTTCAGGTCCCAAACTCTTTTCAGCACTTTGCCCAGGCTGAGCCATCTGACAGTTGTGTGGTAACCAATGTCACCATGTTCAGGCTCATGCTCCTCCAAAAGCTCAACAAACTGTCTGTGATTTAATGCTCTTGCCCTGATAAAGCATACTATTTTAGTTACAACATCAGTAACATGGTTCACTTTTAACACTGACTTGCACAACACATTTTATGATCATAAAGTGCCGTCCTTTCTATCTGCCGAGGGAGTTTACTGCGGTCTTGCTAGCCGCAGTATACATCCCTCCAACCTCCAGCAACAGTGACAGGAATGCGGCACTTTGTGAACTGTACCAGGCCATCAGTGAACAACAGACAGCACACCCAGATGGATTTACCATCCTCGCTGGAGATTTTAATCATGCTGACCTTAAGACTGTCCTACCAAAACTCCATCAGCATGTCAATTTCCCAACAAGAGGGGAAAACACCTTGGACTTGGTCTACACTTCTCACAAAGGAGCATACAAGGCCTCCCCCCTCCCCCACATCGGACTCTCTGATCACATCACTGTCATGCTAATGCCAGCATATAGGCCCAGAGTGAAAGTCGGAAAACCGGTCCGGAAAGAGATAACTGTGTGGCCGGAGGGGTCCAGGTCTGCTCTCAAGGACTGTCTTGCAACAACAGACTGGGACATGTTCAAGCAAGCAGCCACACAGAACAACCATACGGACAATGAGGAGCTCACAGACACTGTCCTCTCCTACATCCGTAAGTGCTCTGATGATGTGACCCACAAAAAGACCATCATCACTCGGGCTAACCAGAAGCCATGGCTGACAGGGGCAGTCCATCGGCTGCTGAGGGCCAGAGACAAAGCCTTCAGAGCCGGGGATGAAAATGGCCTAAGAACAGCGAGAGCCAGCCTGTCCCGTGGCATCAGGAAAGCAAAACGGGACTACACCAACAAGATTACCTGCCACTTCAAGGACAGCAGAGACACGCGGAGCCTGTGGCAGGGCATTCAGACCATAACGGACTACAAGCCCGCGCCACAGACCTGCGACAACAACATCTCTCTGCTCAACAACCTCAACAGCTTCTTTGCACGGTTTGAAGCAACAAACACTACAAGCCCACAGAAAACCCCACCCCCCCCCCACGATCAGGTCCTGTGCCTGTCTGCTGCCAGTGTGAAGAGGACACTCTCTACCATCAACCCCCGCAAAGCAACAGGCCCAGACAACATCCCAGGCCGTGTGCTGAGGGACTGCGCAGAGGAGCTTAAGGATGTCTTCACGGACATCTTTAACACTTCTTTGCGTCAAGCTGCTGTCCCATCACATTTCAAGACCTCCATCATCATACCTGTGCCAAAGAAATCCGCTCCATCCTGCTTCAATGACTATCGCCCTGTAGCACTGACCCCCATCATCATGAAGTGCTTTGAACGGCTAGTCATGTCTCACATTAAGTCCATCCTCCCCCCCACCCTGGACCCCTTTCAGTTTGCATACCGAGCAAAACGTTCCACAGAGGACGCAATCTGCTCTGCTCTCCACCCAGCCCTCACCCACCTGGAAAAAGCAGACTCATATGTGAGAATGCTTTTCATAGACTTTAGCTCAGCATTTAACACCATAATCCCGCAACAACTGATCTGTAAACTGGACCAGCTGGGGCTCAACACCTCCCTCTGCAACTGGCTGCTGGACTTCCTCAGCGAGAGACCACAAGCAGTACGAGTCGGCAACAACACCTCGAGCAGCATCACACTCAGCACAGGGGCCCCCCAAGGCTGTGTGCTCAGTCCCCTGCTCTTCACCCTGCTGACTCACGACTGCACATCAACCCACAGCACCAATCACATGGTGAAGTTTGCGGACGACACAACTCGGGTGGGTCTCATCTCCAAGAACGACGAGACCCACTATAGAAAGGAGGTCAACCTTCTGACCACGTGGTGCAGAGACAACAACCTCCTGCTGAATGTCAGCAAAACGAAGGAGATTGTGGTCGACTTCCGGAGAGGGCACACCGAACACCCACCACTGACCATCGATGGTGCTGCTGGAGAGAGTGAGCAGCACCAAATTCCTGGGGGTGCACATCAGTGAGGACCTCTCCTGGACCACCAACACCGCATCACTGGCGAAGACAGCCCAGCGGCGCCTCTACTTCCTCCGCAAGCTGAAGCGAGCGAAAGCTCCCACACCTATCCTGACAACATTCTACCGAGGCACCATTGAAAGCATCCTGTCCAGCTGCATCACTGTGTGGGGCGGTAGCTGCACCGAACACAGTAGGAAAGCACTGCAACGCATTGTGAACACAGCTGCTAAGATCATTGGTGCCCCACTCCCTTCCCTGCAAGAGACTTACTCCACCCGCCTCACCCGCAAAGCTACCTCGATTGTGAGCGACGCAAGCCACCCCGCACACAGTCTGTTCAGCCTCCTGCCTTCTGGAAGAAGGTATAGGAGCCTCCGTGCCCACACCACCAGACTCACGAAAAGCTTCATACCCCAAGCTGTCAGGAAGCTAAATTCTCTCCCCTCACTTCCCCCAGCCACATCCTCCAAGCTGTCAAGAAGCTGAAACCACCACCCCCCCTCCCAACCCTTCAGCCCCCCCCCCCCCCCCCCCCCCAAAAAACACTACGGACTCTGGACAATCCACTATCCACCACTATTCTATTGCTACAATGCACTATTGCACTATTATATTTTTTTTTATACAGAATACACAGTATTTGGCTGCTACTTACTGTCTTTACTGACTGCTCTTTTTGCACTGTTTAAATTATTTTTATTGAATGTTTTACTTTTAGTATGTGTTATCTGTTGTGCCTGGGCACTTTATCTGTCTCACCGTGGGAGAGTGAGAAACGTCCTCTCGATTCCTTTGTATGTCTTGACATGTGAAGAATTGACAATAAAGCCACTTTGACTTTGACTTTGACTTTGACATTCTGATGTAGAATACAATGTAAAAATACCAATTTCTGCTCTGGGTCGATTTCAGTCACTTTATCTTGCATTCGTTTCAAAAGTCCAACATTTTTCCCCGTCAGATTTGGACAACCATCGGTTGTGACACCTGCCAGTCTGTCCCATCTCAGTCCCAGCTCGTCCATGCATGCATTTACCTCCGTAAACAGATCGCTCCCCGTCGTCCCTTTCATTGACCGCACTGCTGCCAGCTCCTCCGTAATCTTGAAGTCTTTCGTTATCCCACGTAAAAATACAAGTAACTGGGCTGTGTCACGGACATCACAGCTCTCGTCCAAAGCTAAAGAGAAAAAGTCCAAATGCAATCTCACTTTGCAGCTGAAGCTCCAAATTCCCTGCGACGTCCCCGTCCTTCTCGTCACGGTTCGCTGGACAGCGGGCCTTTCTCAAATGCTTCTTTCTTCTCGGGGCATATTAGAGTCCACCAAGCACTCTTTAATGAACTCCCCTCCGAGAATGACTTGCTGTTTTTAGCGATTTTGTGGGATATCACAAAGCTGGTCTTGGTTGCTGCCTCACTGGATGTGTGAAGCTTGGTGAAGAAGCCTTGTCGCGTCTGTCGCGTCTGTCGCGTCTGTCGTCCGCGACCGTTCAGCACCGCTCAACTCTTGGTATTTTCCCGCGTGTTTCGTCTCGTGATGTCGATTCAAATTGTAATCGTTGAAAACGGCAATCTGCTCTCCGCAAACTAAACACACAGCTTTACCTCTGAGTATAGTAAATAAATACTTATCAGGCATCGACCTTTCTTTTTTTGGCGTGACCAGACATTTTGAGGGCTATCTTGTGACAAGGTAATGTCAGATACCGTCAATCAGACTCGTCTCATCACACAGTTTTACGACAAGTCGTATCGAGTCATTAGGTACGCTTAAAAAACGTATACATACATAAAAAACAATACGTTTATTTTCTAATTTCCATTTATCCCTACGGGGGCCGGTCAACGTCAGCCAAAGGGCCGTGCTATGCCCAGGTCTGAGTACTGTATGGTCACTGGTCCTGTTGTCTTTACATTGACTATTATTCCTAACAACATTGCTGGATTTATCATTAAACACTGCAGATCTCAGAATGATTAGTCACACCAGTCATGTCACAACAGGGGAGGCTGGTGGAGGTTGAAATAGGAGGACCAGCTCATTGAAATGCATGGAACGGAATGTGTGTTTGATACCATTCCTCATTCCATTCCATGCATTACAATTAGTCTGTCCTCTGATTTCTACCTCCACCAGCCTCCCCTAGTGTTCTACCTCCAACAGCCTCCCCTGCTGTTCTACCTCCACCAGCCTCCCCTGGTGTTCTACCTCCACCAGCCTCCCCTGGTTTTCTACCTCCACCAGCCTCCCCTGGTGTTCTACCTCCCCTAGCCTCCCCTGGTTTTCTACCTCCACCAGCCTCCCCTATGCCACAATGTCTCCAGTGGGTGTAATACTGACCTTCTCCTGTAGATAGCAGCACTCGACCCACAGTGAGGATGATCACACAGCGCACTACTGGGATTAAGATCATTCTTGCTCATGTGGGTTTTGAACATATACACATATATAGAATATATTGAACATATACACTCACCGAACACTTTATTAGGAACACTATACTAATACTGGGTAATACTCCCTTTATTACAACACTATACTAATACTGGGTAATACTCCCTTTATTACAACACTATACTAATACTGGGTAGAGCCTCCCTTTGCTCTCAAAACAGCCTCAATTCTTCATGGCATTGATTCCACAAGATGTTGGAAACATTCCTTTGAGATTCTGGTCCATGATGACATGATTGCATCACGCCGTTCCTGCAGATTTTTCAAGTTCACTTTCAAGCTGTGAATCTCCCGTTCTACCACATCCCAAAGGTGTTCTATTGGATTCAGATCCGGTGACTGGGAAGAACTGAAGAACACTGAACTCATTGTCATGTTCATGAAACCAGTTTGAGGCGGCTTTAGCTTTGTGACATGGTGCATTATCATGCTGGAAGGAGCCATTAGAAGATGGGTCAGTTGTGGCCATGAAGGGATGCACATGGTCAGCAACAATACTCAAATAGGCTGTGGCATTCAAGTGATGATTGATTGGTATTAACAGGCCCAAAGTGTGCCAAGAAAACATTCCCCACACCATTCCACCACCTCCACCATGAGAAGGTGTACAGGTGTTCCTCCACCATGAGAAGGTGTACAGGTGTTCCTCCACCATGAAAAGGTGTTCAGGTGTTCCTCCACCATGAGAAGGTGTACAGGTGTTCCTAAAAAGTGTTCGGTGAGTGTATATAGAATAGATAGAACATAGATATGGAAGATATAGAATGTATTCTCTATGCTGTTGAAGGTATCTGAAAGTCCTAGTAGGCAACGGTGCCAAGCACCCCCCCCCACCCCCACCCCCACCCCCACCCACACACACACACACACACACAATGACGAGATGGAAGTACATTCTACTGGTTCAATAGTCATTTATTCACAAGACAGCCTCAAGTCACATGATAAAACACAAAGGAAATGTACAAACAGTGAAACCAGACAATCTACGTTCTGTACAGTAGACTTACTTTAGCGTCTTACAGTGTGTGTGTGTGTGTGTGTGCGTGCGTGTGTGCGTGCGTGCGTGCGTGCGTGCGTGCGTGATCTAGAACAGCGTTTCCCAACCGAGAACGTTGGGTGTGCCCTGAGAAATTATCCAATTTCACATTTTTTTAATTAACATTTATTAATTATTATCTGCAAATAATATCCCATTGTTGAGTGTCTGTGCTGTAATATAGTGACTGGCAGAGTAATGTAATATTGGTCCGGGTGGCAGCAGGTAGCTAATTGCCTCGTTCCTTCTTAGAGACAAGAGAATTAGTGACGCATGCGACAGGTCGTGGTGACAGTGATGGAGAAGTTTTTAAAAAGGAAAAATGCAAACTCCGAACTGGGCCCTGGACAAGATTCTGACCCAGGTGAAGGCCCTAGTATGAGTGGTGGTAAAAAGAAAGCAAAGACGGTGAGCTCGAGGCAATACAGCGAAAGCTATCTTTCGTTCGGATTTACTTTCACCGGGGATGAGACGACACCGACTCCATTATGCTTGGTGTGTGGCGAGAAGCTGTGGTGCCAAACAAGCTTAAACACATCTCCAAACGAAACACCCGTCGCTTCAAAACAAGTCGATGGACTATTTTGTTCGCCTGCGTGAAAACACAGAGAAACAGGCAACTTTTATGAGGAAAAACCACAATGGTAAATGAGAAAGCCCTCAAAGCTAGTTACCTAGTTGCTGAACTCGTAGCTAAATCAAAAAAGTCCCACTCTGTGTCAGAGACGTTAATACTACCTGCCTGCAAAGCCATTGTCAACGAGATGCTCGGCCCTGACGCGGTTAAAGACACAGCTAAAGTCCAGCTCTCAGATAACACAATTGCCAGGCGTATTGATGACATGTCTACAGACATCGAAAGTCATGTTTTGGGAAAGATACGCATCAGTAGGAAATTTGCGTTGCAACTTGATGAGTCTACGGATATTATTGTATCAGGCTACAGAGTGTCATTTTGTAACATTTTTGGTTGGTGATGTGCCGCAAGATTCTTTCAATGTAAAAAATGTGCCGTGGCTCAAAAAAGGTTGAAAAACACTGATCTAGAAAATAACTAAAAGATATTCTCGTCAAGTCTTGGTCTGTCCCGGGGTGGACTGAGGTGGACTGAGGTGGACCAGAGTGGACTGAGGTGGACTGAGGTGGACCAGGGTGGACCAGGGTGGACCAGGGTGGACTGAGGTGGACTGAGGTGGACTGAGGTGGACCAGGGTGGACTGAGGTGGACTAGGGTGGACTAGGGTGGACTAGGGTGGACTGAGGTGGACTAGGGTGGACCAGGGTGGACTGAGGTGGACTGAGGTGGACTGAGGTGGACCAGGGTGGACCGGGGTGGACTGGGGTGGACTGAGGTGGACTGAGGTGGACCAGAGTGGACTAGGGTGGACTGAGGTGGACCAGGGTGGACTAGGGTGGACTAGGGTGGACCAGGGTGGACTAGGGTGGACCAGGGTGGACTGAGGTGGACCAGGGTGGACTAGGGTGGACTGAGGTGGACTGAGGTGGACTGAGGTGGACCAGGGTGGACTGAGGTGGACTAGGGTGGACTGGGGTGGACTAGAGTGGACTAGGGTGGACTAGAGTGGACTGGGGTGGACTAGGGTGGACTAGGGTGGACTAGAGTGGACTAGGGTGGACTGAGGTGGACTAGGGTGGACTGAGGTGGACTAGGGTGGACTGAGGTGGACTAGGGTGGACTAGAGTGGACTAGGGTGGAGTAGAGTGGACTAGGGTGGACTAGAGTGGACTAGGGTGGACTAGGGTGGACTAGGGTGGACTAGGGTGGACTAGAGTGGACTAGGGTGGACTGGGGTGGACTAGGGTGGACTAGGGTGGACTAGAGTGGACTAGGGTGGACTGGGGCTCGGACACCATCATTGTTTGTTGGTTGTTGTTTGGTGTTATTTATTCTCTTACATAAACAACAACAAAGAGAGGAGCAGCACTACAGGAGCCTGTGTGGGACAGACAGAGCCCAGAGACCAGCGGTACAGGAGCCTGTGTGGGACAGACAGAGCCCAGAGACCAGCGGTACAGGAGCCTGTGTGGGACAGACAGAGCCCAGAGACCAGCGGTACAGGAGCCTGTGTGGGACAGACAGAGCCCAGAGACCAGCGGTACAGGAGCCTGTGTGGGACAGACAGAGCCCAGAGACCAGCGGTACAGGAGCCTGTGTGGGACAGACAGAGCCCAGAGCCGTTGGTCTGTCCTGTGTTTCTGGAACGTTTTCAATAAACTTCGTCACCACTAAATCAGTGTTGACATCAACGGAGGCTGGCGGAAGTAGAAATCGGAGGACAGACTCATTGTTATGCATGTGTGTTTGATACCGTTCCTTATTCCGTTCCGTGCATTACAATGAGCCCGTCCTCCGATTTCTGCGTCGGCCAGTCTCCCGGGTGTTTGGGGTGATATGTACAGAGGATCAGAAAACATCTCATTTGTCAGCGGAACCTTTCTTCTTGTTCACCACATTGTTGCAGATCCAGACCATGCCGTCCTGTAGGACCACAAATAACATTACACACATCCTGTAGGACCACAAACACTGTTACACACATCCTGGAGGACCACAAATAACATTACACACAGCCAGGAAGGCGCACACACACACACACACACACACGACAACTAAAGGTGCAGATACAGGGCAGGACCGGCCCACTGTGTGAACATTTCCCTCCAGTCGCCCCCTGGTGTCAACAAGATGACACAGCATGTCTCTGCTACCCACTGCTCTGTTTCAGCTCTCTATTCACTCACTCCTCCCATCCTCCCAGATCCTCCCATCCTCCCATCCTCCCATCCTCCCAGATCCTCCCATCCTCCCATCCTCCCAGATCCTCCCATCCACCCATCCTCCCATCCTCCCATCCTCCCATCCTCCCATCCTCCCAGATCCTCCCATCCTCCCAGATCCTCCCATCCACCCATCCTCCCATCCTCCCAGATCCTCCCATCCTCCCATCCTCCCAGATCCTCCCATCCTCCCATCCTCCCAGATCCTCCCATCCTCCCAGATCCTCCCATCCTCCCAGATCCTCCCATCCTCCCATCCTCCCAGATCCTCCCATCCTCCCAGATCCTCCCATCCTCCCAGATCCTCCCATCCTCGCAGATCCTCCCATCCTCCCAGATCCTCCCATCCTCCCATCCTCCCAGATCCTCCCATCCTCCCATCCTCCCAGATCCTCCCATCCTCGCAGATCGACAAAAGGTCAGAAGAGCTGGAGGCCAGGAGATAGAGGAAAGGAGATAGGGGAAAGGAGATAGGGGAAAGGAGATAGGGGAAAGGAGATAGGGGATAGGGGATAGGGGATAAAGGATAGGGGATAGGGGATAGGAGATAGGGGATAGGGGATAGGGGATAGGGGAAAGGAGATAGGGGATAGGGGATAGGGGAAAGGAGATAGGGGATAGGGGATAGGGGATAGGAGATAGGGGATAGGGGATAGGGGATAGGGGATAGGAGATAGGGGATAGGGGATAGGGGATAGGGGATAGGGGAAAGGAGATAGGGGAAAGGAGATAGGAGATAGGGGATAGGGGATAGGAGAATAGGGGATAGAGGATAGGGGATAGGAGATAGGGGATAGGGGATAGGGGATAGAGGATAGGGGATAGGGGATAGGGGATAGAGGATAGGGGAAAGGAGATAGGGGATAGAGGATAGAGGATAGGGGATAGGGGATAGGGGATAGGGGATAGAGGATAGGGGATAGAGGATAGAGGATAGGGGATAGAGGATAGGGGAAAGGAGATAGGGGATAGGGGATAGAGGATAGGGGATAGGGGATAGAGGATAGGGGATAGGGGATAGAGGATAGGGGATAGGGGATAGGGGAAAGGAGATAGGGGATAGGGGATAGAGGATAGGGGATAGGGGATAGAGGATAGGGGAAAGGAGATAGGGGATAGGGGATAGAGGATAGGGGATAGGGGATAGAGGATAGGGGATAGGGGATAGGGGATAGGGGATAGGGGATAGGGACTAGGGGCAAGGAGCTAGGAACTAGGGGCTAGGAGATAGGAGTTAGGCCTTACCTCCACCCCCTCCCCTGATACAGCAGAGCAGGCCTGGATCTGCCACTCCCGGTCACGGTACGTGTGGAGGTTGAGGCCCTCAGCGATCTCACTGGCTGGAGAGGCGGTGGCCAGGTCCTGCTTGTTAGCATAGATCAGGACTGGAACGCCCTGGAGGTTCTCCTCATCAATCAAGTCAGACAGCTCCTGATGGAGGGAGGGAGGGAGGGAGGGAGGGATGGAGGGAGGGAGGGAGGGATGGATTAATTAATTAATTAATTAATTAATGAGTGAGTGAGTGAGTGAGTAAGTGAGTGAGTGAGTGTAACACATATACAGCCAAAACATCAATGATACGTCAGTGAACACGTGAACACCATGACGACCTCACCTGTCCTGTCTCCTCAAACCTCTTCTTGTCTGCGCTGTCAATCACATAGATCTGGAGGACAGAGAAGAAGACAGTACAGGTGAACCAGGGAAGACTGGTGGAGGTAGAACACCAGGGGAGGCTGGGGGAGGTAGAACACCAGGGGAGGCTGGGGGAGGTAGAACACCAGGGGAGGCTGGTGGAGGTAGAACACCAGGGGAGGCTGGGGGAGGTAGAACACCAGGGGAGGCTGGTGGAGGTAGAACACCAGGGGAGGCTGGTGGAGGCAGAACACCAGGGGAGGCTGGGGGAGGCAGAACACCAGGGGAGGCTGGGGGAGGTAGAACACCGGGGGAGGCAGAACACCAGGGGAGGCTGGTGAAGGTAGAACACCAGGGGAGGCTGGTGGAGGTAGAACACCAGGGGAGGCTGGTGGAGGTAGGACACTAGGGGAGGCTGATGAAGGTAGAACACCAGGGGAGGCTGGTGGAGGTAGAACACCAGGGGAGACTGGTGGAGGTAGGACACCAGGGGAGGCTGGGGGAGGTAGGACACTAGGGGAGGCTGATGAAGGTAGAACACCAGGGGAGGCTGGTGGAGGTAGAACACCAGGGGAGACTGGTGGAGGTAGGACACCAGGGGAGACTGGTGGAGGTAGAACACCAGGGGAGGCTGGGGGAGGTAGAACACCGGGGGAGGCAGAACACCAGGGGAGACTGGTGGAGGTAGGACACCAGGGGAGACTGGTGGAGGCAGAACACCAGGGGAGGCTGGGGGAGGTAGGACACCAGGGGAGGCTGGGGGAGGTAGGACACCAGGGGAGGCTGGGGGAGGTAGGACACCAGGGGAGGCTGGGGGAGGTAGAACACCAGGGGAGGCTGGGGGAGGTAGAACACCAGGGGAGGCTGGGGGAGGTAGAACACCAGGGGAGGCTGGGGGAGGTAGAACACCAGGGGAGGCTGGGGGAGGTAGAACACCAGGGGAGGCTGGGGGAGGTAGAACACCAGGGGAGACTGGTGGAGGTAGGACACCAGGGGAGACTGGGGGAGGTAGAACACCAGGGGAGGCTGGGGGAAGCTGGGGGAGGTAGAACGCCAGGGGAGGCTGGGGGAGGTAGAACACCAGGGGAGACTGGTGGAGGTAGGACACCAGGGGAGACTGGGGGAGGTAGAACACCAGGGGAGGCTGGGGGAGGTAGAACACCAGGGGAGGCTGGGGGAGGTAGAACACCAGGGGAGGCTGGGGGAGGAACCATTAGAGTTGGCTAATCAACCAATCACACAACAGGAACCATTAGAGTTGGCTAATCAACCAATCACACAACAGGAACCATTAGAGTTGACTAACCAACCATCTATCAATCATTAGTTAAAGGTCCAGTTTGTAGATTTTAGCTTTAAAATAGTGCTAAACGGCTGCAATAAATTGGTATATATATATGATATCTGCCATTCAGCTGACGCTTTTATCCAAAGTGACTTACATTGCAGTGAGTGCATACATTTTTCAGTATATATGGTCCCAGCAGGAATCGAACCCACAACCTAAGCGTTGTTAGCACCATGCTCTACCAACTGAGCCACAGAGGACCAATCAGTAGCCGTCAAGGAATGAGATCACCTGATGAAGAACATGCAGTGAAGATCGCTGCACTAGTCTAAACAAAGTGTGAATCTGGTGTCGGGTAGGACACAGGGTAGGACACAGGGTAGGACACAGGGTAGGACACAGGATAGGACACAGGGTAGGACACAGGATAGGACACAGGGTAGGACACAGGGTAGGACACAGGATAGGACACAGGGTAGGACACAGGATAGGACACAGGGTAGGACACAGGGTAGGACACAGGATAGGACACAGGGTAGGACACAGGGTAGGACACAGGATAGGACACAGGGTAGGACACAGGGTAGGACACAGGATAGGACACAGGGTAGGACACAGGGTAGGACACAGGATAGGACACAGGGTAGGACACAGGATAGGACACAGGATAGGACACAGGCCTTTACGTACCGATTTCACATTTGCTTTGTTTACAAGGACCTGCACATGTTTAGCACTGTTAGAAAACGGAGCAGATGTTCAATGTGGCCAGCGGGGGCAGCAACACACACAACTACATGCTGGACCTTTAACTCACCAGCAGGTCTGTGTTCTCCAGGTATTTGTTCCAGAAGGTTCTGATCTTCCTCTGGCCTCCGATGTCCCACACGTTCAGCTTCATGCCGTGGGACGTGATGCTCTTAATGTTGAAGCCCTGCGGACAGGAAACAGGAAGCAGAACAAACTCTTAATGTTTTATCAAGTTCCATTGTCCTCTGAGAGTTTAGACTGGGAGGCTTGCTAACTGCTAGCCTTCACCTGGTACTAGTTTAGACAGGGAGGCTTGCTAACAGCTAGCCTTCACCTGGTACTAGTTTAGACTGGGAGGCTTGCTAACAGCTAGCCTTCACCTGGTACTAGTTTAGACTGGGAGGCTTGCTAACTGCTAGCCTTCACCTGGTACTAGTTTAGACTGGGAGGCTTGCTAACAGCTAGCCTTCACCTGGTACTAGTTTAGACTGGGAGGCTTGCTAACAGCTAGCCTTCACCTGGTACTAGTTTAGACTGGGAGGCTTGCTAACAGCTAGCCTTCACCTGGTACTTGTTTAGACAGAGAGGCTTGCTAACTGCTAGCCTTCACCTGGTACTTGTTTAGACAGAGAGGCTTGCTAACTGCTAGCCTTCACCTGGTACTTGTTTAGACAGAGAGGCTTGCTAACAGCTAGCCTTCACCTGGTACTTGTTTAGACAGAGAGGCTTGCTAACTGCTAGCCTTCACCTGGTACTTGTTTAGACAGAGAGGCTTGCTAACTGCTAGCCTTCACCTGGTACTAGTTTAGACAGAGAGGCTTGCTAACTGCTAGCCTTCACCTGGTACTAGTTTAGACAGAGAGGCTTGCTAACTGCTAGCCTTCACCTGGTACTAGTTTAGACAGAGAGGCTAGGAAAGTTTCCCTCAGGTAATTATGTGAACATTTGTATTTATTTATTTATTTATTTATCTAACCTTTGTTTTACCAGGTTGGTCTCATTGAGATGAACAATCTTTTACAACAGAGAGCTGCCAAAATAGCAGCACACAAAGTATAAAACACAACACCAACACTACAGTTTAAAACAGACATTTAAATGAACACATTGGATTGAGGAAAGGAAGTACGACCAGGGGTGAAAACATTTACACCTCCCCCCCATATCATACTGTTTAACCTCCCCCCCCCATATCATACTGTTTAACCTCCCCCCCCCCATATCATACTGTTTAACCTCCCCCCCCCCATATCATACTGTTTAACCTCCCCCCCCCCATATCATACTGTTTAGCCCCCCCCCCCCATATCATACTGTTTAGCCCCCCCCCCCCATATCATACTGTTTAGCCTCCCCCCCCCATATCATACTGTTTAGCCTCCCCCCCCCCATATCATACTGTTTAGCCTCCCCCCCCCCATATCATACTGTTTAACCTCCCCCCCCCATATCATACTGTTTAACCTCCCCCCCATATCATACTGTTTAGCCTCCCCCCCCCCATATCATACTGTTTAGCCTCCCCCCCCCCCATATCATACTGTTTAGCCCCCCCCCCATATCATACTGTTTAGCCTCCCCCCCCCATATCATACTGTTTAGCCCCCCCCCCCATATCATACTGTTTAACCTCCCCCCCCCATATCATACTGTTTAACCTCCCCCCCATATCATACTGTTTAGCCTCCCCCCCCCCCATATCATACTGTTTAGCCCCCCCCCCATATCATACTGTTTAGCCTCCCCCCCCCATATCATACTGTTTAGCCCCCCCCCCCCATATCATACTGTTTAGCCTCGCTCATTTAAAGGGAGGAGCTCCTGTAATTTCAGGACCTTTTGAAGCTCGTTCCAGGTGGAAGGGACAGAGATCTGGAACACGTTTCCCCCTTAGCGCTGAGACACTGGCTGCTGGACAACATGTTTACACAAGGAACATGTCACAGAACATCGCTACCTTGTTGGTTCCACTGTGTACTCTGGTACTGTTACAGTGAACTAAGGGGAGGCCGGTGGAGGTAGACATCAGAGGACAGGGGAGGCCGGTGGAGGTAGGAATCAGAGGTCAGGGGAGGCCGGTGGAGGTAGGAATCAGAGGACAGGGGAGGCTGGTGGAGGTAGACATCAGAGGAGGGGTTCATTGTAATGCATGGAATGGAATGAGAAATGGTATCAAACATAGTATACAATGAGCCTGTCCTCCGATTTCTACCTCCACCAGCCTCCCCTGTGCCCTCCAGTAGCCTGAGCACAGCTCCTAGGATGTGGAATGTCATTCTCAGGTCAGGGTTTATGTTGTTTTCCACTCATTTTCAATAGGGAGGGTACAATCTTAGAAAAAAGGGTTCTAAAAGGGTTCTAAAAGGGTTCTTCATTTGTTCCCATAGGGGAACCCTTTGAAGAACCCTTTTGGGTTCCATTTAGAACCTTCTGTGAAAAGAGGTCTACATATAACCCAAAAGGGCTCTTCAAAGGGTTCCTCTCTGGGGACAAATGAAGAACCCTTTTAGAACCCTTTTAGAACCCTTTCAGATGTGTAAGAGTGTAAGAGCAAGGGGACACTGATCTATGACAACTGACAATGACTGCTGCTACACACACATGACATTGTATCACTGCTGTTATTACTACAGTCATTACTGCTGCTACTGACACTGTATTACTATTGTTATTACTACAGTCATTACTGCTGCTACTAACACTACACCCTGATGCACTACTACTGTCACTGGTTTATTATTACTAGATTATCTATACTATATTGTATTGTTGATTTGTTGATTTGTTGATTTGTTGTTGACTGTTGTTGATCGAGATTTTCCAAAGCAATTCATGATATCAATTACAGCAAATACAATTTGATTTGATTTGAAGTGTAACCACATTCCTCTGAGGAGCCAGAAGAACACCTGAGAGGAAAGGTCCAACGATCTGCAGTAAACTCTGACCAGCTAGAATTAGCCTGGCCTTGCGTGTTCCTCCTCCCCTACTTCCTGGTTCAGTAATCTTCAACTCTGGGATTAAAGTCATGACCTTGTCGTTATTCTGAGACTGGATGTTCTATTGTGAGAATGGCCTGCATCTCCTGAACCATCTGAACCATCTGAACCATCTGAACCAACCAGGGGAGGCTGGGGGGGGGGGGCTGGGGGAGGCTGGGGGGGGCTGGGGGAGGCTGGGGGAGGCTGGGGGGGCGGACAACGGAGGACGGCCTCGTTAGAATGCATGGAATGGTATCAAACACGTGGGAATTACACATATTGTGTAATTCAGCCATTCTGTACATGGTGAAAGAGAGAGAGAGAGAAGGAGGGAGGGAGGGAGGAGAGAGAGAGAGGGGGGGATGGCATGGAGGGAGAGAGAGAGAGAGAGAGAGAGGGAGGGAGGGAGGGAGGGAGGGAGGGAGGGAGGGAGGGAGGGAGAGAGAGAGAGAGAGAGAGTTCCATTCCATCCATGTGTGTTTGATACCATTCCTCATTCTGCTCTGTGCATTACAATGAGCCCGTCCTCCGATTTCCGCCTCCAGCAGCCTCCCCTGAAACCAACACTAACCCTAATCCTCTGTTGACATACATGTCAGGTCATGAGAAAACCAGTTAACCTTACTACTGCTACATTGCTACTACAACCATGCTTTACAGAGATCTGCCTGTCAGGTCCCAGGTAACCAGTTCTCAATCTCAGAGACTAACCTGGATCAGTCAAAGTTTTAAAAACCAAAACGTTTGTTGTGTTGAGGTCTATGAGGATGCTGTGTTGGTCTGTTGACATGGCTGCCAGCCTCTCACTGCATGTGCTCTACAGCGGCCTACTCGGCCGGTCCTCCGATTTCTACCTCCACCAGCCTCCCCTGATACAGCGGCATACTTGGCCTGGACCTGAGCCCGTCCTCCGATTTCTACCTCCACCAGCTTCCCCAGTACAGCGGTACTTGGCCTAAACTGACCCTTCTCCTGACCCTGGTGAGGTCATCAACAACCGCCCTCTCCACTGTGGTCTGAACCTGGCGCTGGAACTTAGTCCCACCCTGTTTACAACCTGATCTCATATGTAAGAATGTTCTGATTGTTCATGCCTCAGGATACCACTTATGTTTACAACCTGATCTCATATGTAAGAATGTTCTGATTGTTCATGCCTCAGGACTTATGTTTACATACGCTTGATGTCGTGAATTACAAGATAAAGCAAAAAACTAAAACTAGTGTCCCAAGTGTGATTCGAACCAGCAATGTTTGGGTTGCAAGTCAACCTCCTTATGCAGCGAACCCACTTCCTCCCCACAACGTCATGCGTGGGCAGTTCCCCTCGCAGACGATGGAGGCGTACGTACAGCAGACGTAAACATTGGTGGTTTTCTGTGACATCAACAATGGGAACATGCGTCTGTATCTCGGGGTGAGCAGGTTGGGTGCTTAGGTCCAGAATCAAGCCTCTTCTCAAGAAACCAACTCTTGACCTGTCTGCTGTCCATAACTACAGACCAGTATCCCTTCTCTCCTTCTTATCTAAAACCCTTGAACGTGCTGTCTCTAACCAGCTGTCTCACTACCTCCTTCAGAACAGCCTCCTTGACCCTCACCAATCTGGCTTTAAAGCTGGGCACTCTATTGAGACTGCTCTTGCTGTCACAGAGGCCCTCCACTCTACTGAGACTGCTCTTGCTGTCACAGAGGCCCTCCACTCTGCTGAGCTTCCTCCCTCTCCTCTGTTCTCATTCTTCTGGACTTGTCTGCTGCATTCAACACAGTAAACCACCCGATCCTTCTCTCCACCCTCTCAGAACTGGGCATCTCTGGCTCTGCACTCTCATGGTTTGCATCCTACCTGGCTGA
This sequence comes from Argentina silus, assembly GCF_951799395.1. Taxonomy (NCBI): domain Eukaryota; kingdom Metazoa; phylum Chordata; class Actinopteri; order Argentiniformes; family Argentinidae; genus Argentina; species Argentina silus. The sequence goes on along the minus strand of NW_028152754.1, from coordinate 46,943 downwards.
TCACTCTTACCAGGTGACGTGGAGAGGATCGCTCACAGGTGGCAACACGTGTCTCTGGGTCTTGCAGACATTTCTGCTTGGATGTCAGCCCACCACCTCAAGCTCAACCTTAACAAGACTGAGCTGCTCTTCCTCTCAGGGAAAGCCTGTCCTCTCCAAGACTTCTCCATCAAGACGCTGCCGCCCGTCTGGTGTTCAATCTCCCCAAATTCTCCCATGTCACTCCTCTCCTCCGCACCCTTCACTGGCTCCCAGTAGCAGCTCGCATCAGATTCAAGACCCTGGTGCTCGCCTACTGGGCGGCAAAGGGAACAGCCCCTCCCTACTTGCAAGCAATGGTTAGCCCCCAAACCCCTGCACGATCACTCCGCTCTTCCACCTCGGCTGCCCGCCTGGCACCGCCGCCTCTACGTGGATGCAGCAGCCGCACTACTCGGTCACGGCTTTTCACTGTCCTGGCGCCCCGCTGGTGGAATGAGCTTCCCACTGCTGTCAGGACTGCAGAGTCACTACCGATCTTCCACCGTAGATTGAAGACCCATCTCTAAAGGCTACATCTTAACAGTCCCTCCTGAAGATCTCTCCACCCCCACTACCCCCCTGTACAGTTTCTCAACTGTAAATATATATATTTTTTTAAGTAATTCTTCTAGCATTGTGACTGCCTATGGCTCCTGGTCCTACCATAGATTACTGTGTCTTATGATGACTGATGGATAGATGATTCACTTACTTAGACAAATCTGTTTGTTGTAAGTTGCTTTTGATAAAGGCGTCTGCTAAATGCCATAAATGTAATGTAAATGTAAATGCAGGGCGAAGGTCTTGGCTTCAAGCCCACAATGGCAGCTATTGATCAGGCTAATGATGGGGCTATTGATCAGACTATTGATCAGGCTATTGATGGGGCTATTGATCAGGCTATTGATCAGGGTATTGATGGGGCTATTGATGGGGCTATTGATGGGGCTATCGATGGGGCTGGTGTTCTACCTCCCCTGGTGTTCTACCTCCACCAGCCTCCCCTGGTGTTCTACCTCCCCCAGCCTCCCCTGGTGTTCTACCTCCACCAGCCTCCCCTGGTGTTCTACCTCGCCCAGCCTCCCCTGGTGTTCTACCTCCACCAGCCTCCCCTGGTGTTCTACCTCCCCCAGCCTCCCCTGGTGTTCTACCTCCCCCATCCTCCCCTGGTGTTCTACCTCCCTCAGCCTCCCCTGGTGTTCTACCTCCCCCAGCCTCCCCTGGTGTTCTACCTCCCCCAGCCTCCCCTGGTGTTGACAGGAAGGCGCTTCAGAGTCAGTAATTCTGACGCAGTGCCAGCTCTGAGACAGGAAGTAGATCATCTCTGCTGTAACATCCTGTCATGGCCACCTGCCGTCTCTGTGGTTTCATGAACACACTCATCACACACACACACACACACACACACACACACACACACACACACACACACACACACACACACACACATACATACGGGCGGACGGACGGACAGACAGAAGACATAACACACACACACACACACACACACATACACACACACACACACACACGTCCTGACCTGTGTAGGAGTGATGGTGTTGATGTCCTCGGAGGCTAGTTTCTTCAGCAGGGTGGTTTTGCCTGCGTTGTCTAATCCCAGCAGGACAATACGCAGCTCCCGCTCGGCTCCTCCTTTCAGCTTCTGGATGACCGAGAACAACCCCTAAAACACACACACACACACACACACACACACACACACACACATACAAGGCTTTAAACAACCCCTAAAACACACACACACACACAAGGCTTTAAACAACCCCTAAGACACACACACACAAGGCTTTAAACAACCCCTAAAACACACACACACACACACAAGGCTTTAAACAACCCCTAAAACACACACACACACACAATGCTTTAAACAACCCCTGACACACACACACAAGGCTTTAAACAACCCCTGACACACACACACACAAGGCTTTAAACAACCCCTAAAACACACACACACAAGGCTTTAAACAACCCCTAAAACACACACACACACACAATGCTTTAAACAACCCCTGACACACACACACAAGGCTTTAAACAACCCCTGACACACACACACAAATGGCTTTAAACAACCCCTGAAACACACACACAAGGCTTTAAACAACCCCTGAAACACACACAGGCTATGGAGGTAAATTGATGGCATAAGTATGTCAGCATGTATGGTGTGATTTGCACATGTAAAATATGAGTTGCACCTGTATAATCAGTTTAGTCGTTGCAAATAAACTTGCAAGAATGTAACTTGATATGTGAATCAAGATCTGCAATAATTCAACTCAATCTGAGAATGAATGCAACTCATTTGCTAAACTTGCAACTGGTGAATCTTCTTTTGTGAACACAAGTCATTACTAAAGATAGACACAAAAGCAATTATGAGGATTATGAAGTACAAATATTGGTAACTCTTTATTTTATTTATTTGATAAGTTGTATAAGTGGTACTGGGTTATATACAGGGTCACTGTACCCCTAACCCTAACCCTAACCCTGACCCTAACCCGAACCCTAACCCTAACCCTGAACTCAGCCTCCCACCAGACCCAAAGACCATCAGGCTGTGATGAGTTACCTTCTGAACTTCTCCCATGATGAATGTTGTGTTTCAGACAGCAGGTGAGAGCACAGCTGGGGGGCCAAGCCTCATTCTACAGAGAATCCTCCCAGGTGAGCTTCAGGTACAGTAGGGTCGTCCAGGTAGATTAGAACAGGTAGCCTAGTACAGGTAGTCTAGTACAGGTAGTCTTGTACACGTAGCCTTGAACAGGTAATCCTAGTACAGGTAGTCTAGTCCCGGTAGCCTAGAACAGGTACTCTAGTCCACGTATCCTAGTACAGGTGGCTTAGTCCAGGTACTCTAGTCCAGGTACTCTAGTCCGGGTACTCTAGTTCGGGTACTCTAGTCCAGGTACTCTAGTCCGGGTACTCTAGTCCGGGTACTCTAGTCCAGGTAGCCCCGTCGACCAGCCTCAGAGAGTGAACACAGCAGGGCGGAGTTCTCTCCCCTGGCCTTTCTCTCTTTGCCTGAGGAAGAGGAGGAGGAGGAAGAGGAGGAGGTGGGGGCCATGACAGGATTACCAGGCTACAATTAGCTCTCTCAGTCACCCCTCCCCCCTCCCCCCACCCCCTCCTCCCTCTCCTGCATTAAAGACTTACATGGATTATCTCCCTCCAAACACCTGGTGCTCACACTCAGGGGAGGCTGGTGGAGGTAGGAATCGGAGGACGGGCTTGTTGTAATGCGTGGAGTGGAGTGAGGAACGGCCTCAGACACTCAGTGCTGCATATAGACTCTAGGCCACGACAAAGAGTGGACCAAAACATGGTAGAGAACGGTTCACCAATATTTATTAAATATTTATATTTATTCTAACACAAATAACTCCTAAATACTTCCAGAAGAGTCCAGAGTGTGACCGTCAGGAGCGTCAGTGTAAGTGGGGGGGTGCTGGGGGAGGAACCGTGGACATGAGGGATGTTGACAATGCCAAAACCAAACATAAAAGACCCTCTCAGGTGTACAGGAAGGAATATTACTGTTTTCTGCGTGTGTGTGTGTGTGTGTGTGTGTGTGTGTGTGTCAACCAGCCAACTGCTCCATTCAGCCTCAATGCTAATGTGCTGTCATACAAATCCCAGTGCTGCTAGGCTAGTTGTGGTCAACACACACACACACACACACACACACACACACACACACACACACACATACACACACACGCACACAACCTGCCAGCCAGGCCTACACACACTGACCCGGTCCGGTGTGAATCCCAGCCCAGACCAGCTGTGGTCAGTTCAAAGCTGTGCTGTGTGTGTGTGTGTGTGTGTGTGTGTGTGTGTGTGTGTGTGTGTGTGTGTGTCTGCCAGTGCTCTAATGGAGAGGAGGATTGTACCACCTCCCAGCCAGCAGAGGGGTGGCGGGTGTTTACATCACTCTGCTGCAGACGTCTTCATCCATCTGTTTCCTTTGGTCAAGAACCTATATTAGATCATTGTCACTCAGTGTTGAAGACATGTGACCCTGGGTGGGAGGACCCTCTGTGTCTCCCCTCCCCCCCTCACTCTCTCTGTCTCCCCTCCCCCCCCTCACTCTCTCTGTGTTTCCCCCCCCCCCTCACTTTCTCTGTGTCCCCCCCCCCCTCACTCTCTCTGTCTCCCCTCCCCCCCTCACTCTCTCTGTCTCCCCTCCCCCCCTCACTTTCTCTGTGTCCCCCCCCCCCCTCACTCTCTCTGTCTCCCC
>NW_028152754.1:25000-42449 GCF_951799395.1 Argentina silus | reverse complement strand
CTCACCGCCCCCGCCCCGCCCTGCCATGTCCCCGTGCTTTGGCGCTGAGTGGGACAGTCGTATATCCAGATATTTTCTAACGTGATATCAGAAATAAGAGCGTTAGGCCTGGACGGGCCCCGCGCCTCCGTCACCAACCCTGACCCAACAGCAGCAGAAACCCTCCTAGAACCGTCCAAGTCTCTGACCTGTAACTGGACTTCCTCTGTTTCCCTCCCAACAGGAAGTGGAGACGGAGCAGTACTACAACTACTTCCTGCCTGAGCTGAAGGAGCAGGGGTATGAGGGGTTCTTCAGTGCTAAGTCCCGGGCCAGAACCATGTCCGAGTGTGACCGCAAGCATGTGGACGGCTGTGCCATCTTCTACAGAACAGACAAGTAGGTTCACCTAACTAACCAGAACCAGAACCTAACCAGCTTCAAAAGAACAGACAAGTAGGTTGACCTAACTAACCAGAACCCTACCCCCCCCCCCCCAGGTTCAGTCTGGTGCAGAAGCACACGGTGGAGTTCAACCAGCTGGCCATGGCGAACTCTGAGGGCTCGGAGGCCATGCTGAACAGAGTCATGACCAAGGACAACATCGGTGTGGCCGTGCTGCTGGAGATGAGGAAGGAGATGTTGGAGCAGTCTGGTGAGACACACACACACACACACAGAAACACACACACACACAGAAACACACACACACAGAAACACACACACACACAGAAACACACACACACACAGAAACACACATACACACAAACACACACGGACATAAACACACACACAGAAACGCACACACACACAGACATACACACACACACACACAGAAACACACACACACATGCTGGGTATACATACAGTGGGGGAAATAATTATTTGATCCCCTGCTGATTTTGTTAGTTTGCCCAATTACAAAGAAATGAGCGGTCTATAATTTTTATAGTACTTTTAGTTTAACAAATAGAGACAGAATATCAACAAAGAAGTCCAGAAAAAACACATTATATAAAGTTCTAAATTAATTTGCATTTGATCGAAGGAAATAAGTATTTGATCCCCTACAAACCAGCAAGAATTCTGGCTCATACAGACCGGTTATATGCCCATGAGGCACACAGATTAGTCCTGTCACTTTAGGAAAAGTACTCCTAATCTCTGCTTGTTATGGGTATAAAAGACACCTGTCAATAGAATCAATCTCTTCCATTCCAACCTCTCCACCACCATGGGCAAGACCAAAGAACATTCAAAGGACATCAGGGTAACAGTTGTAGACATGCACAAGGCTGGAATGGGCTACAAGACCATCAGCAAGAAGCTTGGTGAGAAGGAGACAACTGTTGGTGCAATTATTAGAAAATGGAAGAAATACAAAATAACCATCAATCGCCTTCGGCCTGGAGCTCCATGCAAGATCTTGCCTCGTGGAGTAAGGATGATCATGAGAAGGGTGAGGGATCAGCCCAGAACTACACAGGAGGAGCTTGGTAATGATCTCAAGGCAGCTGGGACCACAGTCACCAAGAAAACCATTGGTAACACACTACACCGTAACAGATTGAAATCCTGCAGTGCCCGCAAGGTCCCCCTGCTCAAGAAGGCACATGTACAGGCCCATCTGAAGTTGGCCAATGAACACCTAAATGATTCAGAGAAGGCTTGGGAGAAGGTGATGTGGTCAGATGAGACCAAAATGGAACTCTTTGGCATAAATTCGACTCTTCGTGTTTGGAGGGAGAGAAATGCTGAATGCTACAATCCCAAGAACACCATCCCCACCATCAAACATGGAGGTGGAAACATTATGCTTTGGGGTTGTTTCTCTGCTAAGGGTACAGGACGACTTCAATGCATTGAGGGGCCAATGGACGGGGCCATGTACCGTAAGATCTTGGACGAGAACCTCCTTCCCTCAGCCAGAGCACTGAGGATGGGTCGTGGATGGGTCTTCCAGCATGACAATGACCCAAAACATACAGCTAAGGCAACAAAGGAGTAGCTCAAGAAGAAGCACACTAAGGTCATGGAGTGGCCTAGCTAGTCTCCAGACCTTAATCCTATAGAAAATTTGTGGAGGGAGCTGAAGCTTCGAGTTGCCAAGCAAAAGCCTTGAAACCTTCAGGATTGAGCCAGAATTCTTGCTGGTTTGTAGGGGATCAAATATTTATTTCCTTATTTCCTTCGATCAAATGCAAATTAATTTATAACTTTATATAATGTGTTTTTTCTGGACTTCTTTGTTGATATTCTGTCTCTATTTGTTAAAATAAAAGTACCATAAAAATTATAGACCGCTCATTTCTTTGTAATCGGGCAAACTAACAAAATTAGCAGGGGATCAAATAATTATTTCCCCCACTGTACATACATACATATATGTTGTGTCCATTCTCATGTATATGAACATCCTCCCTCCCCCCCCCCCCTCCCTCCCTCCCTCCCTCCAGCGGGTAAGTCCCTCCATGGCATGGAGAAGCAGCTCCTCCTGGTGGCCAACGCCCACATGCACTGGGACCCGGAGTACTCGGACGTGAAGCTGGTCCAGACCATGATGTTCCTGTCGGAGGTGAAGGCCATGGTGGACAAGGCCTCCCGCAGCCTGAAGCTGGCCTCCCTCAGCGGGGACACCAACGCCGTGCCCCTGGTCCTCTGCGCCGACCTCAACTCCCTGCCCGACTCTGGTGTGTGTGTGTGTGTGTACCACCGTAGATTGAAGACCCATCTCTTCAGGCTACATCTTAACAGTCCCTCCTAAAGACCTCTTCATCCCCACTACCCCCCTGTACTAACCCTAACCCTAACCCCAACCCTAACCCTAACCCTAGAGACCTCTTCACCCCCACTACCCCCCTGTACTAACCCTAACCCTAGAGACCTCTTCACACCCACTACCCCCCTGTACTAACCCTAACCCTAACCCTAGAGACCTCTTCACCCCACTACCCCCCTGTACTAAGCCTAACCCTAAAGACCTCTTCACCCCCACTACCCCCCTGTACTAACCCTAACCCTAGAGACCTCTTCACCCCCACTACCCCCCTGTACTAACCCTAACCCTAAAGACCTCTTCACCCCCACTACCCCCCCTGTACTAACCCTAACCCTAAAGACCTCTTCACCCCCACTACCCCCCCTGTACTAACCCTAACCCTAGAGACCTCTTCACCCCCACTACCCCCCTGTACTAACCCTAACCCTAGAGACCTCTTCACCCCCACTACCCCCCCTGTACTAACCCTAACCCTAACCCTAGAGACCTCTTCACCCCCACTACCCCCCTGTACTAACCCTAACCCTAGAGACCTCTTCATCCCCACTACCCCCCTGTACTAACCCTAACCCTAACCCTAGAGACCTCTTCACCCCCACTACCCCCCTGTACTAACCCTAACCCTAGAGACCTCTTCACCCCCACTACCCCCCTGTACTAACCCTAACCCTAGAGACCTCTTCACCCCCACTACCCCCCTGTACTAACCCTAACCCTAGAGACCTCTTCACCCCCACTACCCCCCTGTACTAACCCCAACCCTAACCCTAGAGACCTCTTCACCCCCACTACCCCCCTGTACTAACCCTAACCCTAGAGACCTCTTCACCCCCACTACCCCCCTGTACTAACCCTAACCCTAGAGACCTCTTCACCCCCACTACCCCCCTGTACTAACCCCAACCCTAACCCTAGAGACCTCTTCACCCCCACTACCCCCCTGTACTAACCCTAACCCTAGAGACCTCTTCACCCCCACTACCCCCCTGTACTAACCCCAACCCTAGAGACCTCTTCACCTCCACTACCCCCCTGTACTAACCCTAACCCTAACCCTAGAGACCTCTTCACCCCCACTACCCCCCTGTACTAACCCCAACCCTAACCCTAGAGACCTCTTCACCCCCACTACCCCCCTGTACTAACCCTAACCCTGTACTAACCCTAACCCTGTACTAACCCTAACCCTGTACTAACCCTAACCCTACCATAGTTGACATGTTCTTATGATGACTGATGTTCAGATGATTCACTGACTTAAACTAATGTATTGTTAGTCTCTTTGGATAAAGACGTCTGATAAATGTCATAAATGTAAATATTCTGGTGTGGTTTGTTATGATGCCCTTAGGGGTGTGTGTGTGTATATAAAACGTGTGTGTACAACATGTCATTAACCCTGTGTGTGTGTAGGCGTGGTGGAGTACCTGTCGACAGGGGGGGTGGACGGCGGTCACAAGGACTTTAAGGAGCTGCGTTACATCGACAGTCTGACCAACTTCAACTGCAACGGGAAGAAGGGCGGCAGGATCACACACGGGTTCAAACTCCGCAGCGCCTACGAGAACGGCCTGATGCCCTACACCAACTACACCTACGACTTCAAGGTACACACACACACACACACACACACCAACTACACCTACGACTTCAAGGTACACACACACACACACCAACTACACCTACGACTTCAAGGTACACACACACACACACACACACCAACTACACGTACGACTTCAAGGTACACACACACACACACACACACACACACCAACTACACGTACGACTTCAAGGTACACACACACACACACACACCAACTACACCTACGACTTCAAGGTACACACACACACACCAACTACACCTACGACTTCAAGGTACACACACACACACCAACTACACTTACGACTTCAAGGTACACACACACACACCAACTACACCTACGACTTCAAGGTACACACACACACACCTACGACTTCAAGGTACACACACACACACCAACTACACTTACGACTTCAAGGTACACACACACACACCAACTACACCTACGACTTCAAGGTACACACACACACCAACTACACCTACGACTTCAAGGTACACACACACCAACTACACCTACGACTTCAAGGTACACACACCAACTACACCGACGACTTCAAGGTACACACACCAACTACACCTACGACTTCAAGGTACACACACACACACACCAACTACACCTACGACTTCAAGGTACACACACACACACACCGACTACACCTACGACTTCAGGGTACACACACCAACTACACCTACGACTTCAAGGTACACACACACACCAACTACACCTACGACTTCAAGGTACACACACACACACCAACTACACTTACGACTTCAAGTTACACACACACACACACACACACACACCAACGACATCTACGACTTCAAGGTACACACACACACACACACACCAACTACACCTACGACTTCAAGGTACACACACACACACACACACACACACCTACGACTTCAAGGTACACACACACACACACACACATCCACACACACCAACGACACCTACAACTTCAAGGTACACATACACACACACCAACGACACCTACGACTTCAAGGTACACACACACACACACACCAACGACACCTATGACTCCAAGGTACACACACACACCAACTTCCACATGACCGCGGGAGACAGGAGGCATGCTGGGAAGCATGTTTAGTAACTCAGGGAGGGCGAGTCGATCAGCTGTAGAAATCCTCCGTTTCACTCAACATACAGGTGGTGAGACTGACCCCAGTGTTACACAAGGCTCTTCTACTTAACACCACACAACACCGCCGGTCTGAGTGGTCCCTGAGCCCCCTGAGCCCATCACCGGAGGGCAGGGCAGGGCAGGGCAGGGCAGGAACCTGTCAGGAGTCATGATGATGTTCTGTGATCTGATGGTTGGTTAAGTGAAGGTTCTCCACCAGACACCTGCTGGAGCCTCGACCAACAAGGACATTAATGCCCTGCATACTTCACCTCCGACCTCACGTTGAGACACACACACACACACACACACACCCCCCACACACACCCACCACACACACACACACACCACAGCTCTACACACTCCCTGCCTCGTGTTGTCTGTCTGTAATCTCAACTCTTATCTCCTGAATATTGATACACATGTTTGTGTGTTGATGTTAATGAGTGTGTTGATGTTAATGAGTATGTTGATGTTAATGAGTGTGTTGATGTTAATGAGTATGTTGATGTTAATGAGTGTGTTGATGTTAATGAGTGTGTTGATGTTAATGAGTGTGTTGATGTTAATGAGTATGTTGATGTTAATGAGTGTGTTGATGTTAATGAGTGTGTTGATGAAAGCTTTTCCTATACCTGGTCTTGTGTTCAGTCTTTGTTGTATTTGTGCAGAACAGGATGTGAAAGGTTGATCTGAAAGTTTGATCATGTATAAATCTAACCTGGTTTTCTCTCTCTCTCTCCACCCCTCCACTCCTCCTCTCCTCTCCTCTCCTCCCCCCCCTCCAGGGCATCATCGACTACATCTTCTTCTCCCAGCCCCAGCTCAGCGTCTTGGGGGTCCTGGGACCCCTGGATCCTCATTGGCTGCACGAGAACAATGTCAGCGGCTGTCCCCACCCCCACATCCCCTCCGATCACTTCTCCCTGTTCGCCCAGCTCGAGCTCCTCCTCTCCTACCCCTCCTCCTCCTCCTCCTCCTCTTCCTCCTCCTCCTCTTCCTCCATCAACGGCCTGCACCTGCCAGGCCGCAGGTAGTCCTCCTTTCCACCAGGGGGCAAAACCACCTCGTCTCTATTTTTTTTTCTGTAAAGTCGACGAGAGAAAGAGAGAAAGAGAAACATATTGTGTCTAAATCTTAAATCCAACGAGAGGAGTTGATGGGGTTGGCGATATTGTCGGCCATTTAGTTTTTTTCTTCCACATGGATTTTAACAGGAAGCTGAGAAGCTCTTCAGTCTTAACGACAGTGTTTTACCGCCTCGCCGTTCTGGGCGCAGTTTGATGTTGTACCTTTTTGTTGACACTGTATTCCCCCACGTCCGGGTCCTGGGTGTCCAGACATCACCTGCTACCAGACAGTTAACTAGTACTGTTAACCTGCTACCAGACAGTTAACTAGTACTGTTAACCTGCTACCAGACCCCCCCCCCCCCCCGGGCTTGTCTGCATGGTAGAGTAGTAATACAGTAATACCCCCCCCTCCCCTCCAGACGTGTGTGTGTGTGTGTGTGTGTGTGTGTGTGCGTACGTGTGTACACACCACAAACCAGTCAGGTGTGTCCATACACACACCACAACAAACCATACAGGTATGTGTCCACACACACACACTCACCACACACCAAGTTAGACAGAGCAGCTATTGTAACTATCTATCAACTAGCTCATCCAATCAGATGATGATGCACCAGCTGTAAGCTGAGACACGGCCCTCATTCCAACACTCTGAAACCACTCTAGCCCCTACCTCCTAGTCCCTACCTCCTAGTCCCTACCTCCTAGCCCCTACCTCCTAGTCCCTACCTCCTAGCCCCTACCTCCTAGTCCCTACCTCCTAGCCCCTACCTCCTAGCCCCTACCTCCTAGTCCCTACCTCCTAGCCCCTACCTCCTAGCCCCTACCTCCTAGCCCCTACCTCCTAGTCCCTACCTCCTAGCCCCTACCTCCTAGCCCCTACCTCCTAGTCCCTACCTCCTAGCCCCTACCTCCTAGCCCCTACCTCCTAGCCCCTACCTCCTAGCCCCTACCTCCTAGCCCCTACCTCCTAGCCCCTACCTCCTAGCCCCTACCTCCTAGCCCCTACCTCCTAGTCCCTACCTCCTAGCCCCTACCTCCTAGCCCCTACCTCCTAGTCCCTACCTCCTAGCCCCTACCTCCTAGCCCCTACCTCCTAGCCCCTACCTCCTAGTCCCTACCTCCTAGCCCCTACCTCCTAGCCCCTACCTCCTAGTCCCTACCTCCTAGCCCCTACCTCCTAGCCCCTACCTCCTAGCCCCTACCTCCTAGCCCCTACCTCCTAGCCCCTACCTCCTAGCCCCTACCTCCTAGTCCCTACCTCCTAGCCCCTACCTCCTAGCCCCTACCTCCTAGCCCCTACCTCCTAGCCCCTACCTCCTAGCCCCTACCTCCTAGTCCCTACCTCCTAGCCCCTACCTCCTAGCCCCTACCTCCTAGCCCCTACCTCCTAGCCCCTACCTCCTAGTCCCTACCTCCTAGCCCCTACCTCCTAGTCCCTACCTCCTAGCCCCTACCTCCTAGCCCCTACCTCCTAGCCCCTACCTCCTAGCCCCTACCTCCTAGTCCCTACCTCCTAGCCCCTACCTCCTAGCCCCTACCTCCTAGCCCCTACCTCCTAGCCCCTACCTCCTAGCCCCTACCTCCTAGCCCCTACCTCCTAGTCCCTACCTCCTAGCCCCTACCTCCTAGTCCCTACCTCCTAGCCCCTACCTCCTAGCCCCTACCTCCTAGCCCCTACCTCCTAGTCCCTACCTCCTAGCCCCTACCTCCTAGCCCCTACCTCCTAGCCCCTACCTCCTAGTCCCTACCTCCTAGCCCCTACCTCCTAGTCCATGCCTCCTAGCCCCTCCACCACCCCTCCTAGTCCCTACCTCCTAGTCCATGCCTCCTAGCCCCTCCACCACCCCTCCACCACCCCTCCTAGTCCCTACCTCCACCACCCCTCCTAGCCCCTACCTCCACCACCCCTCCTAGTCCCTACCTCCTAGTCCCTACCTCCTAGCCCCTACCTCCTAGTCCCTACCTCCTAGTCCATGCCTCCTAGCCCCTCCACCACCCCTCCTAGTCCCTACCTCCACCACCCCTCCTAGCCCCTACCTCCACCACCCCTCCTAGTCCCTACCTCCACCACCCCTCCTAGTCCCTACCTCCTAGTCCCTACCTCCACCACCCCTCCTAGCCCCTACCTCCACCACCCCTCCACCACCCCTCCTAGTCCCTACCTCCACCACCCCTCCTAGCCCCTACCTCCACCACCCCTCCACCACCCCTCCTAGCCCCTACCTCCACCACCCCTCCTAGTCCCTACCTCCACCACCCCTCCACCACCCCTCCTAGTCCCTACCTCCACCACCCCTCCTAGCCCCTACCTCCACCACCCCTCCACCACCCCTCCTAGCCCCTACCTCCACCACCCCTCCTAGCCCCTACCTCCACCACCCCTCCTAGCCCCTACCTCCTAGTCCATGCCTCCTAGCCCCTACCTCCTAGTCCATGCCTCCTAGCCCCTACCTCCTAGTCCATGCCCCCTACCTCCTAGTCCATGCCTCCTAGCCCCTACCTCCTAGTCTATGCCCCCTACCTCCTAATCCATGCCTCCTAGCCCCTACCTCCTAGTCCATGCCCCCTACCTCCTAGTCCATGTCCCTTACCTCCTAGACCCTAACTCCTAGCCCCATACCCCCTACCACTGAGCTCCTCAGTCCTAGTCCATGCCCCCTACCTCCTAGACCCTACCTTCTAGCCCCTACTTCCTACCCCATACCCCCTACCGCTGAGCTCCTCAGTCCTAGTCCATGCCCCTTACCTCCCTAGACCCTACCTCCTAGTCCATGCCCCCTACCTCCCTAGACCCTACCTCCTCACCCCTACGTCCTAGTCCATACCACATAGTCCATACCTCCTAGCTCCTAACTCCAAGCCACTAGCTCCTAGCCACTTGTGTAGATCTGAGAGAATATGGGAGTAGCTTTCACCTATCCAATCCTCTGATCTACAGGAGTGACTATAGGGTGCATGGGGAGGGGTCCAGGGTGTAGGGGCTAGGGGGTAGGGTGCAAGGTTTAGAGGGGCATGTCTAGGGAGTAGGGTTTAAGGCATTGGGTCTGGGGGTGGTTGTGTAGGGGCTAGCGGTGGGTCTGGACCCCCTCCTGGGAGGTCAGTAGCACCCGTCTCTGTGGTCACCCAGACCAGCCAGTCCACCAGTACCACCAGTACCATCAGCTGTTGGTTTGATGCACTCAACTTGGACTCTACTTGATTGTATCTGAACTGCAGAACTCCTCCGAGGTCTTTTGTACCTGTGAGTGGTCAGATTTGGAGAAGAAAAAGAAAAACATGATTGTATTGTAAATTTAAGGCTAAATTTGTATCCGTTTTAAAGATGTTTTCAAAAAAAAAGTTCAGAAACACGTCAGAAGACCAGCTTGTACAAACAAAGACGACTACAACAAACCAGATCTGGAGGTTTTTTCAGGTTTCCGATGTTGATCTTTGCACTCGACCGGGTTACATTTTCCTTATGAACCACTTTTCTAATCGTAGACCTGCGTTTGACAGGCAGGGCCGCGCCCAGCTCACCCCGGGGTGCCAGGTGAGACATGGTGCCCTCCTCCTGCTCTCTGATGCCAGGTGAGACATGGTGCCCTCCTCCTGCTCTCTGATGCCAGTGCAACCAGTCGACACCTGAACTGCCTCCCCTCTTTATCCTCCCAAGATTTTAACAGCGTTTAGTAAGTTTTGTGTTTTTGTTCGCTAGCTGTTATCAGACTTGATATTATTTTCCTTGTCTCACTTAGTTATTGATATGTAGAGTAAATCGGGTAAAGAGACTGTTTTTTTTATTTTTTTTATGGGTTTTGTTTTAGTTTTTTTAGCAGCTTGAAGTATAAAGCGCTCTCCTCTCCTCTCCTCTGTCCTGGTGTCTGATTGGGTTTGATCATCGTCTTCACCCCTTTGTTTTGTTTCTCTCTGAGGAACGTGATCATGTAGAGCTCCTGACCTGGAAGCACCCCCCCCCCCGTTCTTCAGTCTAGTGTATGATAGTTGTACATCCAGAGCCACTGACTCCTCAACTCAGGCGATTTAAGACTCTTTAAGACTTTGTTTTCGTTGTTGTTGTTGTTGTTTTTCTTCTGTCTCCTGCTTGACCTCAGCTGTTTCCTGTTATGTCTCGTGCCATTGGATGCATTCTTCTCCTTCACGGCCAATCGTCAATACTGTACAGACACACCCAGGAGAAGAGAAGGGGTGACAGGGGATAACTCAGGCCTGCCACGGTTCACTTAGATATCTGTACAGACACACCCAGGAGAAGAGAAGGGGTGACAGGGGATAACTCAGGCCTGCCACGGTTCACTTAGATATCTGCTTCACTTGATGCAGGAGGTGAATCAAAATTCAATTCACGAATTGAAAAGTCCTCTCGGAAAACAATGGGCGATTTTCAATTCAGGCATTGAATTTGAATTGATCTGTTGTACTGAGAGACCCTGGCATGTAGAACTGTCATGTCTGGCTTGATTTACTACCAACGTGGCACTGTCAAACCAGCCACACACACACACACCATCTGTTTAAATTATTGATATTTTCTCACGAGGCCAATTTGCGTGTTTTAGTTTTAGTTGTGCTCCTGAAACGTCATGTTTTTATTATTAAATGGGGATTTGATTGACAAGCACTTATTGTAGATCACTGGTGCAGCTTTTTTAAATGACGCTTTTGCTGTTTTTGCAAAAACAAGTTTTTAATGAATTTTACCGAGCAGGAGAAACAGGCGGGAAGTCGCTGAGCTCCGCCTCCGCCTCGGTCTCTCTGTCGTCCCTTTCAATTTTCCACCCTTCATTTTGTTTTTTGTTTTTTTCAATTTCGACAGAAGCAAACGTCTCTGGTTCTGTGTCTGTTGGACCGCTGATGATGTTGTAGCTAAAAGAGATTTTTTTTGTAAATTGTGAATAAATGATGGATCAAGTTTTCCCTTTCGTTGACTTGTTCCTGTGTGAATCATGACCTGTAATGGGAGGATGATGATGAAGGTACCATGATGAAGATGAACGCTTTCTGGCTTTTCTTTTGCTCATTGTTTATTTCTTTTTCTTTTTTGTAATTCTCAAACCAAATTTCTTTTTTGTAAAAAAACAAAACAAAACAAAAAACATGTTGGCACACTGAATTATAGATTTATATGGTTGCTAACTTTGATTCAATATACATGATTTGAACAGTGTCTTTTAAACCGTTGAGAAACGTCTAGAAAATAAAGTCACAGAGAAATAAAAAGTTGTCTGTCACCAAACCAGCTTCTGCATCTACGCTCGCAGCTGTGGGACACGGGGGGGGGGGGGGGGGGGGACACGGGGGGACAGGGGAGGCCGCTGGAGGTAGAAACCGGAGGACAGCCTCATTGTACTGCATTTGAGCGAGTCCAACTCATTGCAAAGAGCCTGTTCTCTGATTCTCCCCTTGTTGGAGGGGGTGTCTAGTATAGCGCAGGGGGTGTCATAATGACAGACAGACAACGGGGTGTCATAATGACAGACAGACAGCAGGGGGTGTCATAATGACAGACAGACAGCAGGGGGTGTCATAATGACAGACAGACAGCAGGGGGTGTCATAATGACAGACAGACAACGGGGTGTCATAATGACAGACAGACAGCAGGGGGTGTCATAATGACAGACAGACAACGGGGTGTCATAATGACAGACAGACAGCAGGGGGTGTCATAATGACAGACAGACAGCAGGGGGTGTCATAATGACAGACAGACAGCAGGGGGTGTCATAATGACAGACAGACAGCAGGGGGTGTCATAATGACAGACAGACAGCAGGGGGTGTCATAATGACAGACAGACAACTGGGTGTCATAATGACAGACAGACAGACAGCAGGGGGTGTCATAATGACAGACAGACAGCAGGGGTGTCATAATGACAGACAGACAGACAGCAGGGGGTGTCATAATGACAGACAGACAGACAGCAGGGGGTGTCATAATGACAGACAGACAGACAGACAGCAGGGGGTGTCATAATGACAGACAGACAGCAGGGGGTGTCATAATGACAGACAGACAGCAGGGGGTGTCATAATGACAGACAGACAGCAGGGGGTGTCATAATGACAGACAGACAGCAGGGGGTGTCATAATGACAGACAGACAGCAGGGGGTGTCATAATGACAGACAGACAGCAGGGGGTGTCATAATGACAGACAGACAGCAGGGGGTGTCATAATGACAGACAGACAACGGGGTGTCATAATGACAGACAGACAACGGGGTGTCATAATGACAGACAGACAGCAGGGGGTGTCATAATGACAGACAGACAGCAGGGGGTGTCATAATGACAGACAGACAGCAGGGGGTGTCATAATGACAGACAGACAGCAGGGGGTGTCATAATGACAGACAGACAGCAGGGGGTGTCATAATGACAGACAGACAGACAGCAGTATGGGAGGAGGTCACTTGATCCTTGACAACCACTTATCCTGTGTGGTGAACATCACAGCGACAGCACGCTCCTGTAGATTCTTCCTCTACAACATCAGAAGGATACGTCCATTCCTCACCAGAGAAGCAGCACAACTCTTGGTCCAAACACTTGTGATCTCTCGCCTTGACGACTGCAACGCACTCTTGGCCGGTCTCCCCGCCTCCACCATCAGACCTCTGCAGCTCATCCAGAACGCTGCCACTCGTCTGGTGTTCAATCTCCCCAAATTCTCCCATGTCACCCCCCTCCTCCCCCTCCTCCGCACCCTCCACTGGCTCCCGGTAGCAGCTCACATCAGATTCAAGACCCTGGTGCTCGACTACCGGGCGGCAAAGGGAACAGTCCCTCCCTACTTGCAAGCAATGGTCAGCCCCCACACCCCTGCAAGATCACTCCGCTCGTCCACCCCGGCTGCCCGCCTGGCAACGCCGCCTCTACGTGGATGCAGTGGCCGCGCTACTTGTCACTGTCCTGGCGCCCCGCTGGTGGAATAGATTGAAAACCCATCTCTTCAGGCTACATCTTAACTGTCCCTCCTAAAGACCGCTTCACCCTCACTACTCCCCCTATACTAACCCTAACCCTAACCCTAGAGACCTCTTCACCCCCACTACCCCCCCTATATTAACCCTAACCCTAACCCGAGAGACCTCTTCACCCCCACTACCCCCCCTATATTAACCCTAACCCTAACCCCGAGACCTCTTCACCCCCACTACCCCCCCTATATTAACCCTAACCCTAACCCTAGAGACCTCTTCTCCCCTGCTACCCCCCCTATATTAACCCTAACCCTAACCCCGAGACCTCTTCTCCCCTGCTACCCCCCCTATATTAACCCTAACCCTAACCCCGAGACCTCTTCTCCCCCACTACCCCCCCTATATTAACCCTAACCCTAACCCTAGAGACCTCTTCTCCCCTGCTACCCCCCCTATATTAACCCTAACCCTAACCCCGAGACCTCTTCTCCCCTGCTACCCCCCCTATATTAACCCTAACCCTAACCCCGAGACCTCTTCTCCCCCACTACCCCCCCTATATTAACCCTAACCCTAACCCCGAGACCTCTTCTCCCCTGCTACCCCCCCTATATTAACCCTAACCCTAACCCCGAGACCTCTTCTCCCCTGCTACCCCCCCTATATTAACCCTAACCCTAACCCCGAGACCTCTTCTCCCCTGCTACCCCCCCTATATTAACCCTAACCCTAACCCCGAGACCTCTTCTCCCCTGCTACCCCCCCTATATTAACCCTAACCCTAACCCCGAGACCTCTTCTCCCCTGCTACCCCCCCCTATATTAACCCTAACCCTAACCCGAGAGACCTCTTCACCCCCACTACCCCCCCTATATTAACCCTAACCCTAACCCCGAGACCTCTTCACCCCCACTACCCCCCCTATATTAACCCTAACCCTAACCCTAGAGACCTCTTCTCCCCTGCTACCCCCCCTATATTAACCCTAACCCTAACCCCGAGACCTCTTCTCCCCTGCTACCCCCCCTATATTAACCCTAACCCTAACCCCGAGACCTCTTCTCCCCCACTACCCCCCCTATATTAACCCTAACCCTAACCCTAGAGACCTCTTCTCCCCTGCTACCCCCCCTATATTAACCCTAACCCTAACCCCGAGACCTCTTCTCCCCTGCTACCCCCCCCTATATTAACCCTAACCCTAACCCCGAGACCTCTTCTCCCCCACTACCCCCCCTATATTAACCCTAACCCTAACCCCGAGACCTCTTCTCCCCTGCTACCCCCCCTATATTAACCCTAACCCCGAGACCTCTTCTCCCCTGCTACCCCCCTGTGCAAGTTCTCTCCTGCTAATATTTTTTTAATTTATTTTTATAAATAGCCTAGTGGCATTACGACTGCCAATGGCCCCTGGTGTGAGCATTGATTACTTTGTCTTATGATGACTGATGTTCAGATGATTCACTTACTTAAACAAATGTATTGTTGTAAGTCGCTTTGGATAAAGACGTCTGCTAAATGCCATAAATGTAAATGTAATGTAAAGGTAGAAGGGGAGGCTGGGGGGAGGGAGGGGGAAAGGAGGGGGAGGAGGGGGGAGGGAGGAGGCTGGAACAGGATGAGAGCCAGGCCTTCTCAGACAGACAGCACATGATCACACTGCATTCACTTACTGTACTCCGATGACTTCCACACCCCCTTTCTCTCTTCCTCTCCTCTCCTCACTTCTCTTTTCCTCTCCCTCCCTCTCCTCTCCCCTCCTCTCCCTCCCTCTCCCCTCCCCTCCCTCCTCCTCTCCCCTCCCCTCCTCTCCCTCCCTCCCTCTCCCCTCCCCTCCCTCCTCCTCTCCCCTCCCCTCCTCTCCCTCCCTCCCTCTCCCCTATCCTCCTCCTCTCCCCCCCCCCCCCCCCAGGTCAGAGTGTGTGTAGTTATGGATGTGGGGTGTTGAGGTGGTTTGGTTCAGAGCTGTAAATGACTGTCAATCATCATCAGCTGCTGCTGAACAGGAGCAGTAACTCAGCCCTCCTCTGAGAGAGAGAGAGAGTGTGTGTGTGTGTGTGTGTGTGTGTGTGTGTGTGTGTGTGTGTGTGTGTCTCAACGTTGGAGCATGTCCTCACTTGTCTGTCACTAATACAGTAGCTCTGTAATATCTCTCTCTCACACACACACACACAAACACACACACACTCTTTCTCTCTCTCACAGACACACACACACACACTCTCTCCCTCCCTCCTCTCCCTCCCTCTCCCCTCCCCTCCCTCCTCCTCTCCCCTCCTCTCCCCTCCCCTCCTCTCCCTCCCTCCCTCTCCCCTCCCCTCCCTCCTCCTCTCCCCTCCCCTCCTCTCCCTCCCTCCCTCTCCCCTATCCTCCTCCCCCCCCCCCCCCCCCCCCCCAGGTCAGAGTGTGTGTAGTTATGGATGTGGGGTGTTGAGGTGGTTTGGTTCAGAGCTGTAAATGACTGTCGATCATCATCAGCTGCTGCTGAACAGGAGCAGTAACTCAGCCCTCCTCTGAGAGAGAGAGTGTGTGTGTGTGTGTGTGTGTGTGTGTGTGTGTGTGTGTGTGTGTGTGTGTGTGTGTGTGTGTGTGTGTGTGTGTGTCTCCTCAACGTTGGAGCATGTCCTCACTTGTCTGTCACTAATACAGTAGCTCTGTAATATCTCTCTCTCTCACACACACACACACTCTTTCTCTCTCTCACAGACACACACACTCTCTCCCTCCCTCTCTCCCTCCCTCCCTCTCTCCGTGCCTGGGCAGGTCCCATAGCAGGGTTAAACTCAGGTTTCTGGTCTTCTCTAGAAGCTGAGGTCTGATAGGTTGATTGTCAGGTTGAGAGCAGCTGTAGGTTTAAAGGGACATGTTAGAATGTTACAGGTTCATACTTGATATCTCTGTTGACTTGTCTGACCTGTGCTGGTCTCATTTGGTTTGGGTCTGTTTAGGTCTGTTTACATTTTACATTTACATTGATGGCATTTAGCAGACGTCTTTATCCAAAGCGACTTACAACAAATACATTTGTTTAAGTAAGTGAATCATCTATCCTGTGTGGGTCTGTTTTGGGTCTGTTTTGGGTCTGTGTGTGTCTGTTTGGGTCTGTTTTGGGTCTTTTTTGGGTCTGTTTGGGTCTGTGTGTGTCTGTTTGGGTCTGTTTGGGTCTGTGTGTGTCTGTCTGGGTCTGTTTGGGTCTGTGTGTGTCTGTTTGGGTCTGTTTGGGTCTGTCTGGGTCTGTTTGGGTCTGTGTGTGTCTGTTTGGGTCTGTTTGGGTCTGTGTGTGTCTGTTTGGGTCTGTTTGGGTCTGTGTGTGTCTGTCTGGGTCTGTCTGGGTCTGTTTGGGTCTGTCTGGGTCTGTTTGGGTCTGTCTGGGTCTGTTTGGGTCTGTTTGGGTCTGTTTGGGTCTGTGTGTGTCTGTTTGGGTCTGTCTGGGTCTGTTTGGGTCTGTGTGTGTCTGTTTGGGTCTGTTTGGGTCTGTGTGTGTCTGTTTGGGTCTGTTTGGGTCTGTTTGGGTCTATGTGTGTCTGTCTGGGTCTGTTTGGGTCTGTCTGGGTCTGTTTGGGTCTGTCTGGGTCTGTCTGGGTCTGTTTGGGTCTGTCTGGGTCTGTCTGGGTCTGTCTGGGTCTGTTTGGGTCTGTTTGGGTCTGTTTGGGTCTGTCTGGGTCTGTTTGGGTCTGTCTGGGTCTGTTTGCGTCTGTTTGGGTCTGTCTGGGTCTGTCTGGGTCTGTTTGGGTCTGTTTGGGTCTGTCTGGGTCTGTTTGGGTCTGTCTGGGTCTGTTTGGGTCTGTTTGGGTCTGTCTGGGTCTGTCTGGGTCTGTGTGGGTCTGTGTGTGTCTGTCTGGGTCTGTCTGGGTCTGTCTGGGTCTGTTTGGGTCTGTCTGGGTCTGTCTGGGTCTGTTCGGGTCTGTCTGGGTCTGTTTGGGTCTGTTTGGG
>NW_028152754.1:17500-20000 GCF_951799395.1 Argentina silus | reverse complement strand
CCCTAATACTAACCCTAACCCTGACCCTAATACTAACCCTGACCCTAATATTAACCCTAATACTAACCCTAACCCTGACCCTAATACTAACCCTGACCCTAATATTAACCCTGACCCTAATACTAACCCTAACCCTAATACTAACCCTGACCCTAATACTAACCCTGACCCTGACCCTAATATTAACCCTAACCCTAATATTAACCCTAACCCTAATACTAACCCTAATACTAACCCTAATATTAACCCTGACCCTAATACTAACCCTAACCCTGACCCTAATACTAACCCTGACCCTAATATTAACCCTAACCCTAATACTAACCCTAATACTAACCCTAATATTAACCCTAACCCTAATACTAACCCTAACCCACCAAGCTTTGTATCACCTTCTTTTGAAGTCACTGATTTTGAGTGTTGTTTTCTCATCCTGTAACAGCGCTAATGGACCACAGACAGCATGTCCCAACACAAGCTCATCTGGGCTGAAACCAGTGCTCTCCTGACTAACCTCCCTGGCAGCCAGCATGAGCCAGGGTAGACCTTCCTCCCAATCCCTGGCCATTCCCACACAGCAGGCCTTCAACAGTGACTTCAACGTCTGGTGGAAACGTTCCAGGGCCCCCTGGCTTTGTGATACACTCTTGCTTGATTATGTTTAACCTGGAGCTGTTTTAACACTCGGGCAAACATATGACATGTGAAGTTGGAACCCTGGTCGCTTTGAATGATTTTTAGAATCCCAAAGATAGAAATGAATTGAGTTTGGCCTTCACAATGGACCTGGTAGTGACAGACCAGAGAGGACATGCAGCAGGGTATCTGGTTGCTTGGCACATAACTGTTAGCAAGTAAGTACTGCTGACTTTTGAACGTGGCAGTGGTCCAACACAGTCTACAATCAGATGGTCAAATGGTGGGCCAACGGCTGGTGTAGGATAGAGAGGAGCTGGTTTCAGTTTTTGATTTGGTTTTCCAGTCATCTGGCATATATGGCAACACTTCACATAACTGGATATGTCTCTTTTTAAGCGAGGCCAAAGAAATGTCTCAAAATGTGATTCTAAGTTTTCCTGACCCCCATGTGTCCTGCTACACCCCCATGTGTCCTGCTACATCACCATGTGTCCTGCTACATCACCATGTGTCCTGCTACATCACCATGTGTCCTGCTACATCACCATGTGTCCTGCTACACCCCCATGTGTCCTGCTACATCACCATGTGTCCTGCTACACCCCCATGTGTCCTGCTACATCACCATGTGTCCGTCCTGCTACACCCCCATGTGTCCTGCTACATCACCATGTGCAGTCAGCAAAACTGTTTTTGAACTCTGACGGCACCACTATTTGAAAAATAGCATCTCCTACCAACTGTTATATTACAGTACATTGTCTTGCAGGACGTAACCAGAAGCAACACTGCTAATGACACCAGTGGGAAGAACTTTATCGAATAACTCTTTTAGAGTTGGATCAGATCTCTGTTCATTTATCAACTCACAATGAGACACAGAAGTAGACAAAGTCAACTGAGGAATCGTGTGTTCATCTACTTTACCCACTTCAGGTACCACCGTGGAATCAGACAGCACAGGGCTGGGGACAGACTGCTCAGATTGGCTTTACTCAATGAGTGAGTCACTGCACAGACAGTAAACACTTCAGGAAAACTCTCTGGCTCTCATCTGGTTTCTCTGAAAGAGATGGTGAGGAAGTTACATCACGCCACACACGCCAGATTATTACCCAAGATGATAGCTACACCTTCCACACCTTCCACAGGCAAAGAAGGACGAACCCCAAGAGCCACTTCACCCTGAACTAAGTCTGAGGAAACATGACCTTCTGCAAGGGAACATTCAAAGTCGTTCAGCCTATTCCTCGAACCAGAACACCATCTCCTGCATTGGAATCTGCAGAGAAAGGAAGCACAGACCCCAAAATACAGGACTCTGAAGCCCCTGTGTCTCTTAGGATTTTAACTGGAACTTTTTTGTCACATAACCCTCAGTAATGAACGTGTCAAAGTCCACATCAACAGGACAATCAAGTTCACTGACAGAGGGGAGCTCAGTGGCGTAGCACACTAAGGCGCATACCATATCATCGCAAGGTCCCTGGTTCGATTCCGGCCATTGACATATCCTGCATGTCATCCCTCCTCTCTCTCACCCATCCTTCCTGTCAATCTCTACTGTCTCTATCCCAATAAAGCAGAAATGCCCTAAAATATATATTTTTTAAAAGGTTCACTGACAGACTTTTGCTGCTGCCATCATAAAGAGGAGGATGTGGGGCTGATGTTTGCTTAACTGATGCTGACAAGGTTATGGATTCACATGAGCTCTGCTTTTACCTCTAAGAGAAGGACACTCATTTCTCCAAGGTCCCTTGTCTTGACAATAGTGACACGTTTGGTTGGCATCTGGTTTTCCACCGACACCGCGACCAAACTTTCTGTTTGAGACATTTTCGGCTCCTGGGCCAGCAAA
>NW_028152754.1:5000-10000 GCF_951799395.1 Argentina silus | reverse complement strand
AGAGGGAGGGTGGAGGGAGGGATGGATGGAGAGATAGAGAGAGGGAGGGGGTAAGGACCAGACAGGATGATGGAGAGGGGGAGGAAGTTGCCCCTGGCTGGAGGGATGGAGGGAGGGGTGGGAGGGGTGGGAGGATGGAGGGATGGAGGGAGGGGTGAGAGGATGGAGGGATGGAGGGAGGGGTGGGAGGATGGAGGGAGGGGTGGAGGATGGAGGGATGGAGGGAGGGGTGGGAGGATGGAGGGAGGGGTGGGAGGATGGAGGGAGGGGTGGGAGGATGGAGGGATGGAGGGAGGGGTGGGAGGATGGAGGGAGGGGTGGGAGGATGGAGGGATGGAGGGAGGGGTGGGAGGATGGAGGGAGGGGTGGGAGGATGGAGGGATGGAGGGAGAGGTGGGAGGATGGAGGGAGGGGTGGGATGGAGGGAGGGG
Source organism: Argentina silus (assembly GCF_951799395.1). NCBI lineage: Eukaryota > Metazoa > Chordata > Actinopteri > Argentiniformes > Argentinidae > Argentina > Argentina silus. The sequence goes on along the minus strand of NW_028152754.1, from coordinate 9,569 downwards.
TGGGAGGATAGAGGGATGGAGGGAGGGGTGGGAGGATGGAGGGATGGAGGGAGGGGTGGGAGGATGGAGGGAGGGGTGGGAGGATGGAGGGATGGAGGGAGGGGTGGGAGGATAGAGGGATGGAGGGAGGGGTGGGAGGATGGAGGGATGGAGGGAGGATGGAGGGATGGAGGGAGGGGTGGGAGGATGGAGGGAGGGGTGAGAGGATGGAGGGAGGGGTGGGAGGATAGAGGGATGGAGGGAGGAGAGAGTGAGGAGGAGAGGGATGGAGGGAGCAGGTGAGGGGTAGAGGGATGGAGGGATGGAGGGAGCAGGTGAGGGGTAGAGGGATGGAGGGATGGAGGGAGGGATGGATGGATGGAGAGAGGAGAGAGGGGTAGAGGGATGGAGAGAGTGAGGAGGAGAGGGACAGCTGAGGGGTAGAAAGAGATGTGATGATGACATCCAGCGAACACTGACTGCTGTGTCAGTCGCTAAACTGGACTAATCCAGTCTGGAAAGACTGTGTTGACTGGTTTGACTGTGCTGACTGGTTTTACTGTGCTGACTGGTTTTACTTTGCTGACTGGTTTTACTGGCTGTTGAGGCCTGTAAATGTTGTGAGGGCTGTTTGGACCGGAACCCGGGACTGAATATTGACATTGAGTACCTTTCACATGCTTAAGTTATTTCAGGCTATTTAAGAAATGTGTTGTTAGTGTTTTTGTGTGTGTGTGTGTGTGTGTGTGTGTGTGTGTGTGTGTGTGTGTGTGTGTGTGTGTGTGTGTGTGTGTGTGAGAGAGAAAGAGATAGAGAGAGGGAGGGAGGGGGAGCACTTTGCACGATCTGTGCGGGAGGACGAGGGAGGGAGAAAGGGAGATAGGGAGAGAAGGCGAGAGGGATAGAAAGAGGGAGGGAGGGAGATTGGGATAGAGGGAGAGGGAGGGAGGTAGAGAGGGAGGGAGGGAGTGGGAGAGAGAGAGAGGGGGAGGGAGGGAATGAGGGAGAGAGAGAGAGAGAGGGAGAGAGGGAGGGAGAGAGGGGCTCACTCACTGTTAGATCGCTTATCTCGAATGTCAAAGTCCGCCTCTCTCCTGTGCGGTGTGTTTCTTCGGACCTGCAATGGACGCGTCTGGCTTGACCTTCTTCACTGTTTCACTGCTCTTCACTCACACCAACGGACTTTATATCGCCAACAGCATAGGTATGTAGGATTGATTTGAATACATCAAACACAGTTGTGTAAAACTATAGCAGATACCGCCGCGGCGAACGCATTTTTCTGACCGCGGTTCGCTCTTGGGACGTTTATTTCACTCGTTTCATTGGCGTTGAACCATGTTTTATCGGACGTTATATTTCCCTCGCGGTAGTTGAGCTCGGCTGTTTATCATTGACGTGTTTTATATGATTTCGCATCATGACACCAACTGTTTTATATGACACCAACTGTTTCCATTATTTCTTCTGTGATCAAAGCGTCTGTGTAGGTTTGGGGAAAGTTGAGCGAGCAGAAAGGAGCTGCACGGATGATACCAGATATGAAACTTTTATCTGATTTCTTTGGCGGTATTATTTAACCTCCTCTTGATTGTTGAAGTTGGACAGCGGTCTTGAAATGTGCTTTCCTTGCCTTGTGCGCTGATTCAGACCAAAGCTGAGGTCGTGAGTACGTGGTGTGTGTGTGTGTGTGTGTGTGTGTGTGTGTGTGTGTGTGTGTGTGTGTGTAAGAGAAATTCAGACCAAAACTGAGGTCGTAAGTATGTGGTGTGCACTTCACTCTGCAGTCATGCGTATGAAATGAAACGCAGTGTGTGTGTGTGTGCGTGTGTGTGTGTGTGTGCGTGTGTGTGTGTGTGTGTGTGTGTGTGTGTGTGTGTGTGTGTGTGTGTGTGTGCTGCATCCGTGTGCACTCCGGAGACGTGAACTTGGACGTGTCATATTTCTCTATAGTTATCAAGACAATCCACACACACACACACACACACACACACACACACACACACACACACACACACACACACACACGTACATACACACGTACATACACAGAGTCACACAGAGTTACACGCACACACACACACTCAGACACACATATAGAGGTGATTAAGCTGCCATAGTTTGGAGGGTCACCTGGATGAGAGCGTTTCAAGGTGCAGATGACGTCTCTCTTCTGTCTGACCAGACCCAAACTAACCTGCTTCTAACATCACAAACATCATCATCAGATGGAAAAGCAGGATGTCATGTGACAGGTAACACCTTGAAGTTGTGTGTGGATCATGTTCAGATCATAGTTCAGAATAACATCCTACACATGACAAGGAGATAAAGTCATCAATAATCACATCAATACTCACATCAATAATCACATCAATACTCACATCAATAACCAAGTTAATAATCAAATGAAAGCAGCCGCACTACTCGGTCACGGCTTTTCACTGTCCTGGCGCCCCGCTGGTGGGAGGAGCTTCCCACTGCTGTCATGACTGCAGAGTCACTACCAATCTAACCCTAACCCCCCTGTACTAACCCTAACCCTGTACTAACCCTAACACTAGAGACCTCTTCACCCCCACTACCCCCCTGTACAAGTTTCTCTCCTGTAAATAAATTTAAAAAAAAGAAAAGAAAATCCTTCTTCTAGCATTGTGACTGCCTATGGCCCTAACCCCTAACCCCTAACCCCTAACCCCTAACCCCTAACTCTAACCCTGGTCTGAGCATTGATTACTTTGTCTTATGATGACTGATGTTCAGATGATTCACTTACTTAAACAAATGTATTTGTTGTAAGTCGCTTTTGATAAAGGCGTCTGATAAATGTCATCAATGTAATGTAGAATTTGGGCCTGTCCAGTCTGTTTACATACTGTAGGCCTGAGTGCCTTAGAAACGTTTTGTGTGTGTGTGTGTGTGTGTGTGTGTGTGTGTGTGTGTGTGTGTGTGTGTGTGTACCATGCTCTGTCTGTGGGTGTGTGTGTGTGTGTGTGTGTGTGTGTGTGTGTGTGTGTGTACCATGCTCTGTCTGTGGGTGTGGGTGGGTGTGTGTGTGTGTGTGTACAATGCTCTGTCTGTGTGTGTGTGTGTGTACAATGCTCTGTCTGTGTGTGTGTGTGTGTGTGTGTGTACGGTGCTCTGTCTCAATGTGTGTGTATGTGCGTGTGTGTGTGTGTGTGTGTGACTGTCTGTGACCCCTCCTCCTCCTGCAGAGTCTCTCCATCATGTCCTGAGTGAGTACGCTGTGGTCCGTCCCCTGAGCGTCCATGCCGACGGAAGCCTCCTCTCCCACGCCGTCTCCGCCCACCGCCGCCGCAGGAGGGGGGCTGACGCCACGCCGGACCCCTCTGGGAGGGAGGAGGGGGAGGGGGGGAGGGAGAGCTGGACCAATCACAGGGAGACGCTCTACTACAACGTGAGCGTGTTTGGCCGGGAGCTGCTCCTGCGCCTGCGTCTCAACTCCCGCCTGCTGTCGCCGGGGGCGACCGTGGAGTGGCAGGAGGAGGGGGGGCAGATGCACTCCCAGCCGCTAGGGGGCGCTGACTGCTTCTACGTGGGGGAGGTGGCCAACGTCAGGGACACGTCTGTGGCCATCAGCAACTGTGACGGCCTGGTGAGTGAAGCTCCCACCTGTATCATTCACATCATCTTCATCAGGCTGGGGGAGGCTGGAGGGGGGCTGGGAGGGGTTGGAGGCTGGGAGGTTGAGAGGGGTTGGAGGCTGGGAGGGGTTGGAGGCTGGGAGGCAGGGAGGGGTTGGAGGCTGAGAGGCTGGGAGGGGTTGGAGGCTGAGAGGCTGAGAGGGGTTGGAGGCTGGGAGAGGTTGGAGGCTGAGAAAGGTTGGAGGCTGGGAGGGGTTGGAGGCTGAGAGGGGTTGGAGGCTGAGAGGCTGAGACGGGTTAGAGGCTGAGAGGGGTTGGAGGCTGAGAGGCTGAGAGGGGTTGGAGGCTGAGAGGCTGAGACGGGTTGGAGGCTGAGAGGGGTTGGAGGCTGAGAGGCTGAGAGGGGTTGGAGACTGGGGGGCTGAGAGAGGTTGGAGGCTGGGAGGGGTTGGAAGGCTGGGAGGCTGAGAGGGGTTGGAGGCTGAGAGGGGTTGGAGGCTGAGAGGGGTTGGAGGCTGGGAGGGGTTGGAGGCTGAGAGGCTGAGAGGGGTTGGAGGCTGGGAGCTAGCACTGCTACAAGCCCAGGCACAGCAGGACGCAGGACCAAGCAGTCTGTCTGTCTGTGTGTGTGTGTGTGTGTGTGTGTGTGTGTGTGTGTGTGTGTGTGTGTGTGGGTGGGTGTGGGTGGGTGTGGGTGGGTGTATGTGTGTGTGGGTGTATGTGTGTGTGTGTGTGTGTGTGTGGGTGTGTTGTGTGTGTGTTTGTGTGTGTGTGCGTGCGTGCGTGCATGCGTGTGTGTGTGTGTGTGTGTGTGTGTGTGTGTGGGTGTGTGTGTGTGTGTGTGTGTGTGTGTGTGGGTGTGTGTGTGTGTGTGTGTGTGTGTAATAATACTGAACCAGAGTGTCTCCATAACAGACCTGTCATCACATCACCACCGCTAGGCTAACACACCGCTAGGCTAACACACCGCTAGGCTAACATCTCT
>NW_028152755.1:0-2500 GCF_951799395.1 Argentina silus | reverse complement strand
AGGCCTACTTCCTGTCAGCTGACCTTTCCATGCCACTCCCTTAGGACATCTTAAAGGGGCGGGTCTGGTTCACGCCTGTCTGAACCGGTTGCAGATACGCAGGGCTAGAACGCCGCTCCTGGTTGGAACTTCAGCCATCGCTGCCCCTTGAGGGTACATGTGATGACATAACATCCTAATTGGTTCTCTCTCCCCGTGTCCAACCGACCAGCCACTGGGATCTATACGTAACACCCAACCTCAGCTCAGACAAGTGTCAAAAAGCCACAGAGATGAGAGATCTGACAATATGACAAGGAGCCACTTTGGGGAGAAGGAGGGCAAGAGAGAGACAACAGGGGAGGAAAGTAGAGATGATGGGAGGAGGCGGAAGACGGAAAACATGAGGAGAGACAGAAATAGGGTGACAAAGGAGGAGAAGAAAATGAGGAGGAGGAGGAGGAGGAGGAGGAGAAGTTTGGAATGACACAGGGAGGAGAACGAGAATTAGAGGATCGGTGAGGGCGTTTGTCACATGGTTGCTTGTTGCTAAGCAATGTGGCACAAGAAAGACGTAAATAGCCATTTTGGAGGTTATTCGGGGAGAAGAGTTGAAACCGGGAGACTGTTTCAGGAAAACAAAACGAAAAAACCAGCGAATAGAATAGATATCCTCGCAGGAGGTGGCGAGAGCAGGTGGGTCAGGAAGAGGGACATGAAAGTCAAAGATGAAACAAAAACAAATGTCAGAGAGTAACCGTAATCAATCCAAACAAGTCCAGCCTCCCCACCTCACACCAATTTAGTGGGAAAACATCAATAATTGCCGCGAATCCCTCCACGTCTAATCCTTTAAGGGCATCTGTCTGCCCACAGTGGGGGGGGTCTCCCTCTCACATCGAAGGATAAAACGGGAGACGTAGCCTGTCCTCTTCTACGCTGCGGTAGCTAGGCCAAGCGATGACGACAGAGGAGATTATTATGGTCTGCCTGCGCTGCCAAGGCCCCGGAGCTGCTGTCTAAGTCACAGGGGAGCTTAGAGACACATCAGTGACCACACATCTGGGGTCCGAGTGTTAACCCCTCACACACACCACCAACAGAGCTAGCCGGGATGCTAACAACATGCTAACGCACGGACAAATTCGGAAAAAGTGCAGGAGACTTTGTCCTCGTTCAAGGGGATGTGATGTGACCGTGTACCAGTAGGACCAGTTAGGGACCGGTTTTGACAACGGTCTGTCTCTTTTACCACTGTAGAACTGGCCTAAGGCTGTCAATGATAAGTCTATGACAAGGTGTCTGACATGTGTCCTTGAGTCCTCTTGAGATGGCAAAATGCGCACAGCAAGATGTATTACAAGTGCAAGGACATAGATAAAGATATATATATATATATACATACTGTATATAGTACTGTATATAGTATATAATATATATACTAGAACTGTTCTATATATAAATATATATGTATATAGTCATATATATAATACAACTGTTCTATGTATAAATATATACATATATAGTAATATGTATACCAGATCTGTTCTATATATATATATATATATATATATATATATATACACACGTATATAGTCATATATATACCAGACCTGTTCTATATATAAATATATATGTATATAGTAATAGCAGATCTGTTCTATATATAAATATATACGTATATAGTGATATATATACCAGACCTGTTCTATTCCCTGTGTTAGAGTTCTGTATGTGTATCTGTATCTGTCTATTGGAAGCTGTAGAGGGTGAAGAGCTGCACTGAGTCAGCTGACCACCTTTAGCTTTGTTTCCACATCCTGAAGCAGGGTAAATGGCCTGGAGCCATTACCTCATAAAGCGTATTATGCTGGATTTATTACAATAAGCGATACTCATTCAGACCGGTGGTGAGGGTGCCACATCAAGTCTAATTGACATTTAATATGATTACTGTTGATGCACATGGTTAAGTGGTTGTCAAAGCCTTCCATAAAGAAACAGACACAATGCAAAGTCCTCTGAATAATGCATTTATGTAAAATACTGGTCGGAAATATCGACACTAATATGACTGGCACATTGCATATCATATTTTCAGATTATTTCCCTTCATCGCAATGGGTTTATAATCTTAAATCCATGGACTCCCATTATATGATCGCATTAAACACCAAGTCAGATTACAACTCAAGCTCAAGGACTGATTAAGTCCCTCGCAGACTTAATCAAAGTCCTTACACGGACGACATCAGAGAGCAGGTCATATGAAAAACTGACCAATGGACATGCACGTGTGTTTGATACCATTCCTCATTCCATTCCATGGGTTAAAATGAGCCCCGTCCTCCGATTTCTGCCTCCACCAGCCTCCCACGTTCCCTACTGTGCAGTGCACAACACAACACAGAGGAGAGAGCCTGGGTGGGGAGTCCAGCTGGCCTGAAATGACTCGATTAAACGCTGTTGTTAAAAATGCTAGTTTAGCATAAAAGGAGAGTAGCTTACCGCTATTCACTAT
>NW_028152756.1:0-2000 GCF_951799395.1 Argentina silus | reverse complement strand
TAGGGTTAGGGTTAGGCTTAGGGTTAGGGATAGGGTTAGGGTTAGGGATAGAGTTAGGGATAGAGTTAGGGTTAGGGTTAGGGTTCATGTTGGTTCAATGGTGGAAAGGACAATGGTTACGATTGCTCTCCATCATCGTGTGTGTCTGTGTGTGTGTGTGTGCGTGTGCGTGTGCGTGTGTGTGTGTGTGTCCTGAGGGTGAGGAGTTGGGCTGACAGCTGGTGTGTTTGTGTGTGTAACCTGGTGGAAGGAGAGGACAGGAGAGGGACGGGAGCCAGAATACAGCGGACACAACGTTGCTCCCAGCTACACTTGTCTTCCTTTCCTCTTCCCTCCCTCCCTCCCTCCCTCCCCCTCTCCCTCTCTCCCTCCCTCTTTCTTTGTGTGTTTCTCTCTGTGTCTTTGTCTTGTTAGTTTGTGAAAAGTAGGGAGTTTTTGATATGTTGTGTCTTGTTCACACTGTCTGTATCAATAAAGTTGATCTGATGAAGCTGAAACATGTTTCTCTGGTAGGGGGGCGGACGAGCCTGGAGACACAGTCAAGACTGCTGATGGCCAGGTAACTCTGTGTGTGTGTGTGTGTGTGTGTGTGTGTGTGTGTGTGTGTGTGTGTGTGTGTGTGTGTTTGTGTTTGCTTTGTCTATTTGTGTGTCGAAAAGTCAGATCCCCATCTCCCCTTTCTGAGTATTTGGTGCAGTGCAGGAGTATCACACACACACACACACACACACACACACACACACACACACACACACACACACACACACACACTCACGCGTGCACACACACATACACACACACACACACACACACTCACCCACACACTCACCCACACAACACACACACACACACACACACACACACACACAGTGTTCTTTCAGACCTCCTGAGGGTTGTGTTAGCCCAGTCAGGTGGAATAATAACCATCAAGATTAAGATAATAATAGAAACACAGACATGCAGACAGACAGGCAGACAGACAGGCAGACAGACAAGCAGACAAACAGGCAGACAGACAGGCAGACAGATGGGCAGATAGACAGGCAGGCAGACAGACAGACAGATAGATAGATAGATAGACAGACAGGTAGGCAGGCAGGCAGACAGACAAACACAGGCAGCGAGACAGACAGACAGGCAGACTGACAGACAGACAAGAAGGCAGACAGACAGAAATAGATATAGACAGAAGGACAGACTGATAGAAATAGATACAGGCAGAAGGACAGACTGATAGAAATAGATACAGACAGAAGAACAGACAGACAGACAGATAGACAGGCAGACAGACAGAAATAGATACAGACAGAAGGACAGACAGATAGAAATAGATACAGGCCTTCTGCCTGTATCTATTTCTATCTGTCTGTCCTTCTGTCTGTATCTATTTCTGTCTGTCTGCCAGACAGAAGGACAGGCAGAAGGACAGACAGACAGACAGGCAGAAGGACAGACAGACAGGCAGAAGGACAGACAGACAGACAGGCAGAAGGACAGACAGACAGGCAGAAGGACAGACAGACAGGCAGAAGGACAGACAGGCGGACGGACGGACAGACAGGCGGACGGACGGACAGACAGACAGGCAGACAGACGGACGGACTGCTCTGTATATTTTGAGATATTTGGACCTTTGACTAGCAGCAGAATCACTCCTCCGTCCTCCTCCTTCTTTCTTCTTTTCTTCACCTCCTTTCCTCTTTTCTTCACCTCCCTCTTTTCTCTTTTCTTCACCTCCCTCTTTCCCCTTTTCTCTTTTCTTCACCTCCCTCTTTCCCCTTTCCTCTTTTCTTCACCTCCTTCTTTCCTCTTTTCTTCACCTCCTTCTTTCCTCTTTTCTTCACCTCCTTCTTTCCTCTTTTCTTCCGTCTCTTTCTTCCTCTCCCACTCGCTAACCCTTCCTCTCTTTCTTCCTCTGCCTCCAGAAACTGTCCATGTATTCATCTTCCCTCCCCTCTCTCTTCTCTCTCTCCCTCTCTCTTCTCTCTCTCCCTCTCTCT
>NW_028152757.1:0-4406 GCF_951799395.1 Argentina silus | reverse complement strand
CTCTCTCTCTCTCCTCACCTTCTCTCTCCATCTCTCTCTCTCTCCTCACCTTCTCTCCATCTCTCTCTCTCTCCTCACCTTCTCTCCATCTCTCTCTCTCTCTCTCTCTCTCTCTCCTCACCTTCTCTCTCCATCTCTCTCTCTCCTCCTCACCTTCTCTCTCTCTCTCCATCTCTCTCTCCATCTCTCTCTCTCTCTCTCTCCTCACCTTCTCTCCATCTCTCTCTCTCTCTCTCTCCTCACCTTCTCTCCATCTCTCTCTCTCTCTCTCTCTCCTCACCTTCTCTCCATCTCTCTCTCTCTCTCTCTGTCCTCACCTTCTCTCCATCTCTCTCTCTCTCCTCACCTCTCTCTCTCTCTCTCCTCACCTTCTCTCCATCTCTCTCTCTCTCTCTGTCCTCACCTTCTCTCCATCTCTCTCTCTCTCTCCTCACCTTCTCTCTCTCTCTCCTCACCTTCTCTCCATCTCTCTCTCTCTCTCCTCACCTTCTCTCTCTCTCTGTCCTCACCTTCTCTCCATCTCTCTCTCTCTCCTCACCTTCTCTCTCTCTCTCTCTCCTCACCTTCTCTCCATCTCTCTCTCTCTCCTCACCTTCTCTCTCTCTCTCCTCACCTTCTCTCCATCTCTCTCTCTCTCTCTCTCTCTCTCCTCACCTTCTCTCCATCTCTCTCTCTCTCTCTCTCTCTCTCCTCACCTTCTCTCTCTCTCTCTCTCCTCACCTTCTCTCCATCTCTCTCTCTCTCCTCACCTTCTCTCTCTCTCTCTCTCCTCACCTTCTCTCCATCTCTCTCTCTCTCTCTCTCTCTCTCCTCACCTTCTCTCTCTCTCTCTGTCGTCACTCCATTGCTTCTTTCCATGCGTCTCCTAAACGGCTGTCTAAGTGTCCCAGAGCTGCTGCTGTAATCACCTCTCAGATGGTCGATGGCTTTTCAGCAGAGTTAAGAGCTCTCCTGGGCGTGAAGGGGCTGCGTCGCGTAGCGGAGGTGGTGAGGAGTCACACTCTGGTGGGTGAGGTAGCCCTCCCTGCCTGAGACATACCGTATGGAAGCTCGAGTGTCGCCCCCGTCCGACCGTGAGGATGTCCTCTTGGCATAATGGTAGAGGCTTGTGTCTCCTTGTGTCTTCCACGTGGGTTCGAACCCTGCCCTTCACACCAGCATCCCACAGGGAATAAAATGTATTGGTCATAAAATAACAAGTGCACCTTTTTATTTGGCTGTGTGTTTTATGGGCCGTTCTGAGGGTCTGTTAGCTGCAGTGTCTGCATTGCACCAGCGAACCACTTACAGGAGAATGAACCAATGTTGCTCAGAGAAACATTTGTTCTGTAATGGCTCTATTTAAATTGGCCATGCGTTCAAAGTATTATGCTAGTTTAGTATCTACTCTGTGTGTGTGTGTGTGTGTGTGTGTGTATGTGTGTGCATGTGTTTAGCATCTACCGTGTGTGTGTGGTCATGTGTGTGTGTGTGTGTGTGTGCGTGTGCGTGTGTGCGCGTGTGTGTGTGTGTGTTGTGGTATCAAACACGTTCTCCGATTCCTACCTCCGCCAGCCTCCCCTGGCCTCCGCCAGCCTCCCCTGGCCTCCGCCAGCCCCCCCTGGTCCCTGCTGTGTCTCCCAGCAGGCTGTTAAAGTTGGGAAATAGAGTACGAGTTCACAAAGGTCCATTAAGTAGCAATGATGCAAGTCCACAGCACCTGGAGTCAGACACACACACACACACACACACACACACACACACACACACACACACAACCCCACACACACACACACACACATACACACAAACACGCACACACACATACATCGCAGGTCGTTAGAGACGACTCTCACCCCTGCCATGGTACCAAATGGTGGGGGAAGGTGAAGAGGGAATTAAACGTTGCCTGAAACATCAGTTTTGCTCGCGATGCAGTTGTCCTCTGTGTCAGAGCTGTCTCCTGCTGTCCTACAGGCTGCTTCTCCATCCAGTCTCAATCCCATCGAAACCCCAAATCCAAACAAAATTCATAAACAACAAATTCATAGCTATTCTGTAATCCATCGGCTTTCCGCACTGCACTTCGCCTCGGGCTAAGAGCTGCCTCTGCCCCCGGGTGAGAGAGCTGTTAGCCTGGGGCTAAGCAACTGTTCACACTTGCACTTTCTTAAGTAGGTTAGCATCTGCTTAGCCCAAGGCTAGCTGGCTCTGCTGGAGAAGGGTTAGCATCAATGGTTAGGGTTAGCCCCAGAAATGTCCCAAACACGGTGTTAAACGGGCTATTGTCTAATCACACAGCTAGACCATTACCATGACATCTTCTCGAGAGCTAATATTGTCATGGTTAGCTGCTAGCAAACAGTTGGCTAGTTGTTACAAGATATAACTCAAATATCAAATACATTTCATCTTTTGTCTCCTTGTTCCTCATTTGGCCGAGTATATGTTTCCTCTTGTCTATAATTTGTTGCTTTCCGTCCCGACTGTGCACTAGCTAGCTGAATGGCCTCACTCAGCCTCACTCCGCCTCACTCAGCCTCACTCCGCCTCACTCAGCCTCACTCCGCCTCACTCAGCCTCACTCCGCCTCACTCAGCCTCACTCAGCCTCACTCAGCCTCACTCAGCCAATGAGAGAAGCCTCTGTCGACATCTGGCCACGCCTACTTGATTCCAAGCAGGCAGCCGACCTGCAGGCTAATCGCCATGCCAACAGGTTCTGGTCGATAGCTTCCTGGTTTGATGAATGAGTCGGCCAATGAGGTGCAGGAGGAGGCAGTGGTGATACAGTAGGTACATTAACCCCGTAAACCTGATGTCAGGAACACACACACACACACACACACACACACGCACACACACACAGACACACAGACACACACACACACACAGACACACACAAACACACAGACACACACAGACACACATACACACTGTGTGAGGATACACACACACACACACACGCACACACACACACACACACAGACAAACACACAGACACACACAGACACACATACACACTGTGTGAGGATACACACACACACACACACAAATGTGAGGATGCACACAGACACACGCACACACACAGACACATGCACATGCACGCACGCACATCCACATACACACTGTGTGAGGATATACACACACACACACACACACACACACACACACACACACACACACACACACACACACACACACACACACACACACACACACACACACACTCCGGCAGCCTTTGTGAGTGTGAGAGACAGTGGAGGGGATTATGGTGACAGGGTTGTGGAGAGGGCCATGCTGACAGGTGGGTTGTGGGATGTGTGTGTTCTCTAATCTGATTGGATGCACTGTGCAGCAGGCACACTACCAGCAGAGCTGGAGAGAAAAGAGGAGGAGGAGAGGAGGAGAGGAGGAGAGGAGGAGAGTATCAGCCATTTGGTCTGTCTCCTCACATCTGTCTGCAGGGAGGACACACACACCCAGTAGAACTCCCTCTCCTGCTAGAAACATGCTGTATACTTTAGATGTACTGTATGTAACGTTATTCCTGTTGATGTGTCTGTTTTATCTGTTATTCTTGTTACGTTGTGCTGCTGTTGTTGTGGATGTTGAGAGCTGTTCTGCCTCAGGCACTGTGTGCTTGTATTCAGAATGAGAAATAAACAAGACTTTGACTTTAGAAACAGTAACAGGGTTTAAGAGCGCCGTGTCTCATGGATGTGTCAGCGCTTGTCTGTGGAAGTGTCAGCGCTTGTCTGTGGATGTGTCAGCGCTGTCTGTGGATGTGTCAGCGCTTGTCTGTGGATGTGTCAGCGCTTGTCTGTGGATGTGTCAGCGCTTGTCTGTGGATGTGTCAGCGCTTGTCTGTGGATGTGTCAGCGCTTGTCTGTGATGTGTCAGCGCTTGTCTCCTGTAAGAGAACAGGATAGATTAGACTCCCGCCTTCTTTGTCCTCATATGGAAATGACACGTCTCAATTAAATACAGAAAGTATATACTCAAACATTACATTTACATTTACATTTATGGCATTAATCTGACGCCTTTATCCAAAGAGACTTACAACAAATCCATTACTTTAGTAAGTGATCATCGATCCAACAGTCATCATAAGACACAGTAATCCATGCTCACACCAGGGCCATTGGCAGTCACAATGCCAGAAGCCTATTTATTAACAGGAGAGAACTTGTACAGGGGCGGTAGTGGGGGGTGAAGAGGTCTTTAGGTTGGGGTTAGGGTTAGTACAGGGGGGGTAGTGGGGGTGAAGAGGTCTTTAGGGTTGGGGTTAGGGTTAGTACAGGGGGGGTAGTGGGGGGTGAAGAGGTCTTTAGGGTTGGGGTTAGGGTTAGTACAGGGGGGGGTAGTGGGGGTGAAGAGGTCTTTAGGGTTGGGGTTAGGGTTAGTACAGGGGGGTAGTGGGGT
>NW_028152758.1:20000-22500 GCF_951799395.1 Argentina silus | reverse complement strand
GTGTGTCTGTGTGTGTATGTGTGTGCGTGCGTGCCTGCGTGTGTGTGTGTGTGTGTGTGTGTGTGTGTGTGTCTGTGTGTGTGTGTGTGTGAGTGTGTGTCTGTGTGTGTATGTGTGTGCGTGCGTGCCTGCGTGTGTGTGTGTGTGTGTCTGTGTGTCTGTGTGTGTGTGTGTTGTCCATGTCAGTTGGTGGGGAGAGGAGATGTCCCCTGTGTAAACCTATCCGATGTCTGAACAGACCCTCAGCTCCGAGATGCGCAGCAGGAATATGATATAGAACACATTTGCATTCTGGCTTGTGGAGTTTTCGTCCAAAATGTAGATTTGCAGCTAGCCGAAATGAAACGGCTGTTGATGGGGAATATACACATTCACCTCAGCATACGGAGAGAAAACACATACCAGGGCAGGTTAGAATCCTGGTACTGATGCCACATGACTGTCTAAGCCATAGGTTCATAGGTTACCTGGACCTCAAGGAGGCTGGTGGAGGTAGAAATCGAAGGATGGGCTCATGTAATGCACTGAACGGAATGAGGAATGGTTGTTGTTGAGTTGTGTGTAGACCTGTAGTTGTGTAGTAGTTGTGTGTAGACCTGTAGTTGTGTAGTAGTTGTGTGTAGACCTGTAGTTGTGTTGTAGTTGTGTGTATACCTGTAGTTGTGTTGTAGTCGTGTTGTAGTTGTGTGTAGACCTGTAGTTGTGTTGTAGTTGTGTTGTAGACCTGTAGTTGTGTTGTAGTTGTGTAGTAGTTGTGTTGTAGTTGTGTGTAGACCTGTAGTTGTGTAGTAGTTGTGTGTAGACCTGTAGTTGTGTAGTAGTTGTGTGTAGACTTGTAGTTGTGTAGTAGTTGTGTTGTAGTTGTGTTGTAGTTGTGTGTAGACCTGTAGTTGTGTAGTAGTTGTGTGTATACCTGTAGTTGTGTAGGAGTTGTGTTGTAGTTGTGTAGTAGTTGTGTGTAGACCTGTAGTTGTGTTGTAGTTGTGTGTATACATGTAGTTGTGTAGTAGTTGTGTTGTAGTTGTGTATAGGCCTGTAGTTGTGTAGTAGTTGTGTGTAGACCTGTAGTTGTCTGTAGACCTGTAGTTGTGTAGTAGTTGTGTAATAGTTGTGTGTAGACCTGTAGTTGTGTTGTAGTTGTGTGTATACCTGTAGTTGTGTAGTAGTTGTGTTGTTGTTGTGTTGTAGTTGTGTGTAGACCTGTAGTTGTGTTGTTGTTGTGTTGTTGTTGTGTTGTAGTTGTGTGTAGACCTGTAGTTGTGTAGTAGTTGTGTGTAGACCTGTAGTTGTGTTGTAGTTGTGTGTAGATCTGTAGTTGTGTAGTAGTTGTGTGTAGACCTGTAGTTGTGTAGTAGTTGTGTGTAGACCTGTAGTTGTGTTGTAGTTGTGTGTATACCTGTAGTTATGTAGTAGTTGTGTTGTAGTTGTGTGTAGACCTGTAGTTGCGTAGTAGTTGTGTGTAGACCTGTTGTTGTGTGTAGACCTGTAGTTGTGTGTGGTATATGCTATATGCTATCCTCTGATTAGTGGCTGCTTCCTCTCCATTCATGACTTCACATAATCGTTCCCAGATAAGAGAGAGAGAGCTGTGGCGTCGGCATGGCGACTGCGCATCCTTCTCTGGACCAATCGGACAGGTGATCAGGCCGAGGGGTAGTGATGCTCCGTTGGTACCAAGGTCGACCCAATCAATAGACCACAACACCACACGTTCCTACTCTAAGTGTGTGTGTGTGTGTGTGTGTGTGTGTGTGTGTGTGTGTGTGACTGAGAGAGAGAGCTCAGACAGCTCCAGAGGTGGTGGAGGTATAAACCGGTTGAGTGTTGTTATGGAAGTCAGATGTTGTCTCCTCCGACAGCCAAACCCTGCTCTCTCTCCCAGCCCAGCAGACCTCTTTACGGGAGACAGTCTGATGTGATTCTGCTGGCTGTTGTACCAGAGAGAAGCTTGTAAACAAGCATAGTGTCTGTGTGTGTGTGTATGTGTGTGTGATTGATATTCTTGAAGGCTACTTTAGTTTCCCCTCTCCCGTCGGACTCAACATTGAGGACAATATTATTTTATATGAGCAATATCCTCAGTGTGTGTGTGTGTGTGTGTGTGTGTGTGTGTGTGTGTGTGTGTGTAGTGTGTGCGTGTGTACGTGCATGCATGTGTGTAGTGTGTCGTGCGTATGTAGTGTGTGTGTGTGTGTTTGTGTGTGTGTGTGTGTGTGTGTGTGTGCGTGTGTGTGAGTGTGTGTCCTCAGTGTGTGTTTGTTATCTACTGATACAAAACACAATCAAACCATAACGTAATAATAACATTATTATAATTCTTCTGGGAAATAAATACAGAAACTACATTCTCCTCATGCTGAAGGAATACGTATTTGGTTGAATACTCTCACCTCTGACCTGAACCTTGTTATGAAAACTAATCTCAGGTTTACTGTTGAGCTATTTCCCTTGTCGTATTTCTATATTTATAACATTATTATTATTATTATTATTATTATTA
>NW_028152758.1:2500-5000 GCF_951799395.1 Argentina silus | reverse complement strand
CCACCAATCAGCCCAAGCCACATGGACTATAAAAAGCCTGCTGAGTCAGTGTTCTGGAGCTGTGCTATCTCACCACCTTACTTGTACTTCAGATCTTGTTTCGTGTATTTAGTGATTATCCATTTAGGGATATTTGTTGCTGTGTGTGAGAGATTCTGAGGAGGTTTAGATTGAGGAACAGGTAACAGTATTTCACTTTATATTATTAGTCACTGATTCACATAAAGTCACCTTGTCACGTAGTTTGTTAATGTTAGAAACACTCGGGCTAGGGGTGACTGTGGGTTTATGTACTTTTGTTTGAGATTGTTGTTTAGTTAGTGAGGTTTTGGTTTATTGGTATTTACTTTTATTTGAGCTCAGATAGGAGCAGGGACTCACTCTTTTTGGAGTCCAGTTTATTGTTTATTTGTTTCTTTGATTTCCCCTGCGCCAATTGGGAATTTGCCTCCTTTTCGTTGTAGTTTGGGGTCTAAAGACATTTCAATTTCCCTGTTAATAAATAACTTTAATTTTACCCACACCATCGGGTTTATGTTGCTTCTCTTTTCCTTAGCGAGCTAGGGTCGTAACAGTGTGTGTCTGTGTGTGTTTGTCTGTGTCTGTGTCTGTGTGTATCTGTGTTTGTGTGTGTGTGTGTCTGTCTGTGTTTGTGTGTGTGTGTGTCTGTCTGTGTTTGTCTGTGTTTGTGTGTGTGTTTGTGTGTCTCTGTGTCTCTGTATGTGTCTGTGTGTCTGTCTGTGTGTGTGTCTGTCTGTGTGTGTGTGTGTCTTTGTGTGTGTGTGTGTGTGTGTGTGTGTGTGTGTGTGTGTGCGCGTGTGTGTGTGTGTGTGTGTGTGTGTGTGTGTGTGTGAGAGCGGTGGTCAGGGCTGAATAATGACCGTGGCAGCAGTGACTGACGTCTGTGAAATAGGGCTACTTGTCTTAATTGAACATTTGAAATAATGTTTTATTTACTCCAAAGAGATGGTGCAGGAGGAATGGAGGGGCTGCTCTGGGTTATTGGTTCTGGTTGGCCGAGCAGCAGTAGTACATCATCTGTGGACCAATCACAGTTCTCTTATACGTCTAGAACAGTCAAGGTCATGTAGTTGATCTGTGGAGGGAAAGGATCCGTTTCAACAACACTTCTTCTTTCTCAGAGGGAATTATAAAGGTTAGCAGTCGGACTATCTACTATCCACACATTAAAAGAGACATGCATGTGTACCAGGGGATGCTGGTGTTAGGAATCGGAGGACGGGCTTATTGTAATGCGTGGAATGCCTTGAGGAATTGATCACATTCCTAATTCTGTTCCATACTTTACAACGAGCCCGTCCTCCGATTGCATACTGCACCAACCTAGAGACCATAGTGGTGGTAGACATGATGTATGAAAGAGCAGCAGTTTCTGTATCTGTGGTGCGTTCAGCATTGTTGCATAACTGGTTGGTATCTCTGGTCTGTGCAGACTCATGTTAATTACGGAATGTAGCGACTCCCTACCGCAAGCGGTCAGAGGGACCAGACGTCGCCATGGCGAAGGACAAAAGAGAAATGTCTCTGACTTTTCCAGCTTGATTGTAATGCCTGTGTTACCCCCCAATGGTAATCATCCTCATTGTACTCCCGTCAACGTGATTTTGCTGCCGCCAACGTGATTATGCTAATTAAAGCTTGCCAAATGTCAGAGCCGGCCCCCAGGCCTAACTTCCTCGTCTCCGTGGTCATGTGACTGAGAAAAGCGCGATACAAAAATGAATGCATTATTATTATTATTATTATTATTATTATTATTATTATCAGTATTCTTCTTCTTCTTCTTCTTCTTCGTCTTCTTTAATTATTATTATTAACTCAACCACTGCCAAAGCAGTTTACCTAGCAACAACACTCTGATTGGCTACAAAATGAAGCATCATCATTGATTCATTGTTGGTGAATAAAGTCACCCTTGGCACTCTGGGATGTTGACAGTTTGGTCGACTTTATTCACCCTATGCTTAACAACTAAACTGCCAGCTAGCTAGAGGAGTATAGATGGATGGAGGAGTACAGATGGATGGAGTACAGATGGATGGAGGAGTACAGATGGATGGAGGAGTACAAATGGATGGAGGAGTACAGATGGATGGAGGAGTACAGATGGATAGAGGAGTACAGATGGATGGAGTACAGATGGATGGAGTACAGATGGATGGAGTACAGATGGATAGAGGAGTACAGATGGCTAGAGGAGTACAGATGGATGGAGGAGTACAGATGGATGGAGGAGTACAGATGGCTGGAGGAGTACAGATGGATAGAGGAGTACAGATGGATGGAGGAGTACAGATGGATAGAGGAGTACAGATGGATGGAGGAGTACAGATGGATGGAGGATTACAGATGGATGGAGGAGTACAGATGGCTAGAGGAGTACAGATGGATGGAGGAGTACAGATGGATGGAGGAGTACAGATGGATGGAGGAGTACATATGGATGGAGTACAGATGGCTAGAGGAGTACAGATGGCTA
>NW_028152759.1:0-1000 GCF_951799395.1 Argentina silus | reverse complement strand
CATTCACACCATGTGTCTAGCTGTGTGTTCTGCACACTGAGCATTCTCTCCCAGTCCTACAGGCCCAGAGGTGCCCTTCAACCTTCCCCTTTAAACATCAACAACCTTCCCTTCCCCTTTAAACACCAACAACCTTCCCTTCCCCTTTAAACACCAACAACCTTCCCTTCCCCTTTAAACACCAACAGCATTTCCTTCCCCTTTAAACACCAACAACATCCCCTTCCTCTTTAAACACCAACAACATTCCCTTCCCCTTTAAACACCAACAACATTCCCTTCCCTTCCCTTCCCTTCCCTTCCCTTCCCTTCCCTTCCCTTCCCTTCCCTTCCTCCCCACAGCAACAACCTACTGTGAACAACTTACTACACCCTAAGTGAACCGTGTAAACATAGCAAGCAGTTTGTTTCACAGAGTGATGTTTCTCAATCCTGGTCCTGGGGATTTAGGGTTTGTGTGTGTGTGTGTGTGTGTGTGTGTGTGTGTGTGTGTGTGTGTGTGTGTGTGTGTGTGTGTGTGTGTGTGTGTGTGTGTGTGTGTGTGTGTGTACGTGCGTGTATGTGTGTGTGTTCGTGTTTGTGTGTGTGTGACAGCCAATCCCGTCCCTCCCTCGTCCCAGACAGCCAATCCCCTGTCCCTCCCTCGTCCCGGACAGCCAATCCCCTGTCCCTCCCTCGTCCCGGACAGCCAATCCCCCGGCCCTCCCTCGTCCCAGAGTGAAGGACGTCTCTTCTGTGGCCTGTGTGTGATGGAAGGTGACCAGGGATGAAATGCTTCACCACGGCCAAACACACGACGTCCCGTCGCATTAGAGTCTGTCATCCCAGGGTGAGGGGGAGAGAGAGGTCTGAGGGCACCAACATGCTGGAACAAGATGCAGCTCCTCTCATCTTATTTGGGGGGAGATAGTTTAATACCTCCCCCATACCTCCCTCCCTCCCTTCCTCTCTCCCTCCAACCCCTCCCTCCCTCTCTCCCTCCACCCCCTCCCTCCCCCAT
>NW_028152760.1:10000-16279 GCF_951799395.1 Argentina silus | reverse complement strand
CACCAAGGAGGTATCTCTTAGTCAAAACACATCTTAAGTGTGGTTTATACAGGTCCAGAGACTTGGGAAGGGTGTGTGTGGTGGTGGGGGGTGGGGGGGGGGTGGTATATTATTGTCAATTTGGGTGTGATACAAAATATGTACAGCAGAGGGGGGGGGGGGGGGGGGGGGTTATATCTCTTAGACATCAAATACTTTCCATTGACAGCTTTTTCCTCCCCAAAAATATAAAGACGATGACCTTGAGAGAGAGAGAGAGAGAGATAAAACATAAAACATTAAGATTCTGATGTTTCCTCAACGGCACAGAAGACAATGTGCTCGTAGATAACAACCGTTGGATGATTCCCCATCATCTCTCCCCCCCCCCTTCTTGTCCTCCTCCCCTTCCGTGCTGTCAGGTCGGCGACAGCCATCTCTCTCCGCGTTAAGACGATGCGACTCTTTGACCTTTCTGTATTCCCTACGTCTCCTCTCTTTGTTGCCCCCCCCCCCCCCCCCCCCCGCCCCCCCTCCACCGTGCCCCCGGGGGACCCCACGGTTCAGCGGCGTTACACATCCCTCTCTCTCCCGTCTGGATCATTGCTCCTCTCCTCCTCATCACCCCCCCCCACCTCCCCCCCCCCGCCTCCCCCCTATCAGTAACTCAGCAGCTACCCCTTCCCCCAGCGCTCAGACACACACACACACACACACACACACACACACACACATATTCTTTCAATCACATTTTAATGGGATGCGGAGAGGCATCCATTTCCAGAATAGGGTATCTGGGTCAGACCATTTGATTTCACACACACACACACACACACACGCACACACGCACACGCACACACATACATGCACATGCAGTCACACACACGCAGGCACACACACACACACACACACACACACACACACACACACACACACACACACACACACACCTCCCCACCCCCACCCCCCTAGCCCAGTGGAGCTGCCATCAGTCAAACTGTAGCTGGTGGAGAGCGTCTGGTGGGTCCGGGTCTGGGGGGGCATTTACATAGATAGATGATGGAGTGATTAGAGGGCACAGGGGTTATTAATCATTCCTCCAATGGTGAGGAGAGGGAGAGGGAGAGGGAGGGAGGGAGTGCCACAGTTTCACACTGCGTCATCCAGCTCCAGGGGTGTATCTGTTCCCAGGTAGGCCTGCAGAGATGTCGTGTGCTTTTATTCGAGGGCACCGAACCACCGTGTCCACCGGCGTACCAGCAAACGCCAGATTCCAAACTCTTTCGTCGTTGTGAAGTTGGCAGAGCCGTCGGCTTTGTTGAGAGGTTACAATTGTTTGCGAAGTAAGACTCTTTATTCAGGAAGTCTGAGGGGGGGGGGGGGGGGAAACAACTGCCACAAGCTTTCTGTTTGCGGAGTGAAGTACAGATTCAACTTTGACTGCGTTTACACTCACAGCACTAGCCAGCCAGAACGGAGGGGGAGGGAAGTGTGTGTGTGCGTGTGTGTTTGTGTGTGTTTGTGTGTGTGCGTGCGTGCGTGTGCGTGTGTGTGTACTCATCATACGCTCCCCACACGCTCCCCACGGCCAGTGACGGGCTTCTCCGTCACACTAAGACCAGACAGGACACGTTAAAGAGTAGCTTAAATACTGTATTACTCCATCTCTCTTTAATGTGATTTCCCAGAGATGTTGTCTGGAAGCAACAGTACAGAAAGTCGGTTCACAAATAAGGTGAAATCATCACACAGAGTTCAGTACTGTTTCTGTGAGGCCTTGTTACTCAATGTCCCTCTGTAGTCTGCTCTCCAGTACTGTCTTTGAGACTAAAACATTCAACGCTGTTCAACAAGATACAGGACATGCAACATAATAATAATATACGCCATTTAGCTGACGCTTTTTTTTCCAAAGCGACTTACGTCGCAGCGAGTGCTTCCGTTTTTCAGTACATACGGTCCCAGCGGGAATCGAACCCCCAACCTAAGCGTCGTTGGCGCCACGCTCTACCAACTGAGCCACAGAGGACCGCTTTTGACGTGTGACATGTGTTACACGTGCTATAGGCGACGATAAAACGTACCGAATGTCAACAATTCCTCGCCGATCAGTTTAATTTGCGGCAAATTGTACGAACGCTCCTGCTCTCCGCCGTGACGTTTCTTCTAGGAACACCGTCGCCCATGACACTGAGTCGACCCCGCTTCTAAACATGAACACATCCTTTAAAACATTGAAATCTACAGCAGTTTAACATTTCATATCTCCAGGCCCCTCCAGGCCCCCCCCCCCCCACCCCCCCCTCCTCTTTTCTTGGCACTTTTATGAATTTTTGAATCGTGAGTGGCTGGCGCTGAGTAGGCGAGAAGCAGCAGGGTGATTCACAGCGACAGGTGAAGTACTCCGCTCCTCAGGGCTGCTTGCTTTGGTAAATGTATCTGGCGTCGGATGACCCCAATGGGACGTGACACTTCGACCCCCCCCACCCCCTCCCTCCCTCCCTCCCTCGCTTCCCTCCCCCCCCCCCACCCCCCCCATCTCCAGACCACCACCCACACCACCTTGAGATGGACACCGCTGGCCCCTACTGCGACATCTCTGTGTGGATCTCGGTCCAGACGCGTCCACTAAACCAAGCAATGCTTTATAGCAACAACGGAAGATTAAAACGACAGAATAAATGCTTGAGGTATAATCATAATAATAATAATAATAATAATAATAATAATAACAACAATAATTATATTTATATGAGGTAGGTATATGTGGGTGGATGGGTGGCTGAAGGGATAGATGCATCAACAGATGGATAGCTGAAGGGATAGATGGATGGATGAATAAAATGTGTGTGGATGGGCCGGTGATGAATAGATGTGTAGATGGATGCATGGATGGGTGGATGGATAGATAGAGAGACGGGTTGATTGATAGATGGATGGGGAGATGGATAGACGAGTCAGGATGTCAACACTATGGAAGATGCATATGGATTTGTGAAAAAATTTGATCAGTAAAAAAAATCGACATTTGATCCAGCTGTCCATACAATCACACAATAACATACACTCACCGGCCACTTTATTAGGTACATCTTGCTAGTACTGGGTTGGACCCCCTTTTGTAGCCCATCTGCTTCAAGGTTCGACGTGTTGTGCGGTCAGAGATGGTCTTCTGCATACCTTGGTTGTAACGAGTGGTTATTTGAGTTACTGTTGCCTTTCTATCATCTCGAACCAGTCTGGCCATTCTCCTCTGACCTCTGGCATCAACAAGGCATTTTCGCCTAGAGAACTGCCGCTCACTGGATATTTTCTCTTTTTCGGACCATTCTCTGTAAACCCTAGAGATGGTTGTGTGTAAAAATCCCAGTAGATCAGCAGTTTCTGAAATACTCAGTCCAGCCCGTCTGGCACCAACAACCATACCATACGTTCAAAGTCACTTCAATCACCTTTCTTCCCCATTCTGATGCTCGGTTTGAACTTCAGCAGGTCGTCTTGACCATGTCTACATGCCTAAATGCATTGAGTTGCTGCCATGTGATTGGCTGATTCGATATTTGCGTTACTGAGCAGTTGAACAGTTGTACCTAATAAAGTGGCCGGTGAGTGTATGTCATGCTTTAACAGCAGTTGACACCATCCTGCACTAACAACAAAGAACTATGAGGTATTTAATGAGTCTAAAATAGTCACCAAAAAACAAACTTAAAAATGCTGTAAATAATGTTATGATGATGAATTTCATTTTTAAACGGTTTGTAAATGTAGAAATGCAGCTTGCCAACCTGCTGATCTGTCCATGACTGTAAGTCTGGGATCTAGAGGTGGTCTGGTGAGACCTTTCCTGTTTTGTTCTTGTAAATATGATTAACCCCTCAGATGCTTTAATAGATAGAAGGATTAGAATGACATTGTTTCTGTACACAGAACTGTTACATGTACACTCATGAACACTTTATTAGGAACACTATACTAATAGTGGGTAGGGCATCCCTTTGCTCTCAAAACAGCCTCAATTCTTCAAGGCTTCAATTGATTCCAGAAGATATGTTGGAAACATTCCTTTGAGATTCTGGTCCATGATGACATGATTGCATCACGCAATTCCTGCACGCTTTCAAGCTGTGAATCTCCCCCGTTCTACCACATCCCAAAGTTGTTGTATTGGATTCAGATCCGGTGACTGAGAAGGCCACTGAAGAACACTGAACTCATTGTCATGTTCATGAAACCTGTTTGAGTTCGACTTTTGCTATGTGACATGGTGCATTATCATGTCTCCAGTTATTAAGTGATACATGACCTATATCCAAAGATATAACACGAGTGCTAGCTAGTATATGATATTATAATTTAACTCACGACAACTTAACAAGGGGAGGACGTTTGATATTGAGATACGAGAAGAGGAACACATTCTTTTGGTTACATTCCACAAGGCCTGATCTTTGATTAAGTCCACTCTGTATATGGATAGACAGACCATGGCATTGGTGCCACCCTGAAATACGTCCCCCCCTGATGGACTGTGATTGGCTAATTCCTCAGCCATCGCTCTTGGAGGCCTGCCACCGGAAGGTTTTAAATGATGGGGAGAAAATGTCACTGGCCGTCAGGAGGCTCACCGCCCCAATCAATCAATCAACGCTCTGATACTCCTGTGGTTGAGTTTGTGTGCTCTGGAGGTGTGTGTGTGTGTGTGTGTGTGTGTGTGTGTGTGTTTGGAGGGGGGGTGATGAGTAGGGACCCTAAACGTATAACCCTCCCCATTCATCAATTACCCTGAAAGCTGGAGCCTGTCGGAGGAAAAGCAGATGGTCTGTGTGTGTGTGTGTGTGTGTGTGTGTACGTGTGTGCGTGTGTGCGTGTGTGTGTGAGAGAGAGAGAGGGAGAGAGAGAGGGAGAGAGAAGGAGGGAACGAGACAGCAGGGCTCAGCGCACTCATTCAAGACGCCACAGTGACGGCTCCAGGATAACTAATCAATACACCTGCCTCAGAGAGCAGGAGATGAGCAGGGAGGCCTGAGTAGTCGAGACAAAGCAAGCCAGGGAGATGCCTGCCCACTCTGCAGACCGAGTCTAAAGACACCACTCAATCAAAACCATTTTTGAATACAGTAGGAAACAACATGTGCCGTGGTAAATATTGGGACAGTGAAGCATTTGTTGTTCTTTTGGCTCTATACTCCAAAGGTTTGGATTAATATGAGGTTAAAGTATAGGTTGTCAGCTTTTACTTAAGGGTGTTGTATATTAAGGGTATTATGTATACATGTTGTATTGTACATGTCGGTTTCACGATTCAGAAATGGCAACACTTTTTATACATAATCCCCCTATTTCAGGACACCAAAAGTAATGGGACAGATTAATATATTATCCAAATTAAGCACTCATGTTTCGTATTCGGTCGACAATCGTTGGCATGGAATAACTGCCTGAAGTCTGCGACCCTTTGACCCCACCAGATGCTGGGTATATTCTCTGGTGATGCTCTACCAGGCCTGCAGCCATTTTCAGTTGTTGTTTGCATGTTCAGTTGGATTTAAATCTGAAGATTGACTTGGCCAGTCAAGAACTTTTTGGCCCTGAAAAACTGCTATGGCAGTATGTTTCGGATCAATGTCTTACAGTATGATGAAGCGCCAACCAATGAATTTGGAGGCATTTGCTGTACTCAAGCAGATGTTTCTGTACACTTCAGAATCCATTCTGTGGCCACATCAGCAGTAACATCATCTGTAAAGACAAGATAGCCAGTTCTAGTGGCAGCTATATATGCACCCCCTCCTCCATGTTTCACAGATGAGCAATGCTGGAAATCTTGGTCAGATCCTTTTTTCTCAGAAGTTGCCTCTTGCAATCACTTTGGTTCATGATCATATTATTTTTAATGATGTTCCAAACTGTTGATTTTTTGGCAAGCCTACGGTTTTGCTTCTGTTTCTGATGGTTTGCACCTTGTAGTGAAGCCTCTGAAGTTCAGCTGGTGACATATTCTGCAGATGGTAGTCTGACACATTCACACCCACCTCCTGGAGAGTGTTCCTGATCTGTGGGACAGTTGTTTTGGGGTTTTTCTTAATTATGGTGAGCATTCTTCAATCATCCATCGTAGAAGTCTTCCTTGGCCTACCAGCCTGTTTGGAATTGCTGAGCTCACCAGTGCTTTAAAAAGCAAACTGTTGATTTTGGCAAGCCTAAGGTTTTGGCTATGTTTCTGATAGTTTCTTCCAGATTTTTCAGCCTAATTATTGACTTTCATTGACACATGTTCATCATGTTGACAGACTCCGA
>NW_028152760.1:0-2500 GCF_951799395.1 Argentina silus | reverse complement strand
GTCTAGATCAGCACAAACTCAACAATTCTTTGCACAGTGATAATTACATTGGAGTCAGATTATCAATATTCCACAATACTAGATATGCTTTGCTATTAACATTAAGTGTAGCCAAAAGTCTCTGCCGAGCCTTCGTGTGGAAACTGATATGACTATAAATCTATCGACGCCAGTCAATAGCAATGTGGCTGTTTCAAAAACATATTGAGCATGTTCTACATTCAACATTGTTTTTGAGTGACCGCTGTCCCTTTGCTTCCTTGAATTTCTCATTTATAATTTACTCTAACCCCCGTTGGTACAGTATGATTCCAAAACACAAAAGGATACAGAACGCAGGCCCTCAAACAGACCGAATACACAGACAGACCAAGGACACAACAACTGAACCTCAGTAGAGCCACTTTTGAAGAGGCCTTTGTGAATGACAAAGCAGAAACCATGGCAATAAAGAGGGTCCAGATGCAGAAAATTAAGGCAGGATAATAAAGTCCAAATGTGGGATATTCCATTTATCTTCCGATGTATGATGACATTGTGTGCATTAGCAAACTACCGTATAAAAGCCAAATATATCAAAGGTGCATCTGTGAATCAATAAGGACACACATTATTTGCAGACTAATTTTGCGTCTAATACAGGGGTGTCTTATCTCAAACAATCTAACCTGGAGGCCTAGTTATGCAATATTAATTCCATTAAAGACTGTTTAAATTTGAATATAGTTTCGTTGCAGTGGAGTGAGTCTGGTCCATTGAGGAAGAGGAGGACGGTTCTCCCTTGAATTTTGACAAAATCAAATTAAACCAAAACTGTAAATCTGCTGGATTTTCCTGCACAAAATGAACTTTGTACCAGTGGTTCCAAATGGTTGAACATGGTAACTGCAGGTTGAATGGGGATAGAGGAGACTGAAGACTTCAAGACTCCTCTCACTGCCCAGTTAAGCCCCATGCATTGATTTAAAAAATAAATAAATAATAATAGAGTGAGAGAGAAAGAACTAGCTATTTTTGTAATATTATTTTGTTGTATTTTTTTTATTCTTCCCCTTTCACTTAGCTAATGTAGCCTACTCAACAACCTGACTCACAAAGGAATGCTTTTACCGCAACTCCTCCATTCAAGGTAAGCTTTCGGTTTTTATTAACGTATTCCCGCCAGAGCCCACCGGTGTACCTGCTTTGCTGTTTCAGTGATTGTAAACATTGATTGGAATTGTAGGATGCGC
Source organism: Argentina silus (assembly GCF_951799395.1). NCBI lineage: Eukaryota > Metazoa > Chordata > Actinopteri > Argentiniformes > Argentinidae > Argentina > Argentina silus. Next base: position 1,268 of record NW_028152760.1, on the reverse strand, counting down.
ACGTTAGTTGATATTATATTAATATTATCATTAATAATACCTGAAATTCCCAAGTGACGGGAAAAGGTCAGAAGAGAAGAGCGCGTGGATGGGAGAAGGAATTATACAACAAGCAAAGTGATGATGCTGTATATGGCTGCTATGAAAGTGAAGTGTGTGTGCAGGGGGGTCAGATCAGCTAGATGCAGGCAAGACTGAGTGAGGCAGGATTGAATGTGTCACTGTCACCAATGATAACTGTGAAACCTCATGATGGGTATAGGGTGTGAAAATTCTAGTATCATGTATGTATGTATGTATGTATGTATGTATCATCTAGTATGTAATAGCCTAAACGTATCAATGTTACATTGAGCTGGGTGAATTGAATAGTAATACTGTAATAGAAATAAGAAATGATGACCAGCTATAGAAAATAAATAAATAAATAGAAAAAAAAATCGTCCTCCCTAATCTCGAACGCCACCAGCCGCCATTGTTTAGTTGAGTACAGTTTAGGGTTATAAAAGACAGAAAGAGTGAAAAATAGTTGTTGATACAGTTGGCTAGCAGTAGAGCAATACAGAGTCTGATGCTTTGGATCAGAAATAGAGGCTTCGCCAGAGAGAGAGAGATGAGTGTTTGGGAGTGGGAGTCTGACAGAGAGAGACAGAGAGAGAGAGAGAGAGAGAGAGAGGGAAGAGAAGCTTCCTAAGACTAATTTGCAGTATGAGCACATTTCCATGTTCACACGTAATTAAGAACCGGCCCAGCCACAGGAAGAGTCTCTACAAGCGCAATCCTTCAAATTCTAAAAAAGGGGAAAAAAAACAAAAAAGCGCAAGAGAGAGAGAGAGAGAGGAAGAAAGAAAGGGCCAAATGGAGCCACCACACTTTAAAAAAAAACAGTCTTATCTTTCAAAAGCCAGAAAAAAAAACAAAAAAAACAACACAAAACACAAAACCTAAGTACTACTCCCCCCCCAAAAAAAAAAAAAAAACGTGACACTTAAAACATTATGATGCTGTTTCTGGAAAACAAATTCCACCAACCTCGGTTGTGTGGCAATATAAGGATCTTGTGTCTTGTATCTTGTATCTTACAAGGTAAGGCTGAGGCTAAGAGAAGGGAAAGAAAGAAGGAAAGACAGACAGAAAGGAAAAAAAAAGGAAAGAGGGGGTGAATGTTTGATCTTGATCCATATATTGTCACATTGATCAGTCCCTCGGTTGGAAGTGCGGCTCGCCAGATGATAATAATGACCGTGATCCAGCCGCCCGACATGTCT
>NW_028152761.1:0-5000 GCF_951799395.1 Argentina silus | reverse complement strand
CCTGTGTCGTTAGTGGACAGTCTGAGTCCATCCACACTCGGGGCCAGACCAGGCCAGACCAGGCCAGACCAGGCCAGGCCAGACCAGACCAGACCAGACCAGACCAGACCAGACCAGACCAGACCAGACCAGACCAGGCCAGACCAGGCTTACTGACTAATACACACAGGCTTCCATCCTCCATCCCACTGTAGCCCTGCACGTCAGCCTGCCTGAAATAGAGACCCCCCCCACCACCGTCCTCCTACTCCTAATCTCTCTCCATCTCTCTCTCTCTCTGTGTCTCCCTTTCTATCCCTCCAACCCTCTGTCTGACTGATGTGAATGTCTGCCTTTCCTCATTCTCTCTCTCTCTCTCTCTCTCTCTCTCTCTCTCTCTCTCTCTCTCTCTCTCTGTGTGCTTTTATTTGGGCGCCGGCTTCACCTGACAACATTTCTTCAGGTTGTAGCTGTGTGTGTGTGTGTGTGTGTGTGTGTGTGTGTGTGTGTGTGTGTGTGTGTGTGTGTGTGTGTGTGTGGCTTGTTAATTCCGTGTGGAGCGAAGCGAGACCTGAAGAGCTTGTAAACAGAGAGGAGGGGGAGAGGAGGGGGACCTTTACTGACATGTTCACCCAAGGAGGGAGGAGGGAGGAAGAAGAAGGCCTTTCTTTGTGTGATGTATGTTTGGTCCACGCACTTGTCTTGTTCCAGTATGACATGACACATACTCCTGTCTGTGTCGGTCTGTCTGTCTATCTCTCTCTCTGTCTCACAAAAAGGAAAAATGATAATATTAGGGCATTTCTGCTTTATTGGGATAGAGACAGTAGAGATTGGCAGGAAGGATGGGAGAGAGAGAGAGGAGGGATGACATGCAAGATAGGTCGAGGGTCGGAATCGAACCAGAAACCTTGCGATTACGCGGCATGCGCATTAGTGTGCTACGCCACCAAGCGCCCCATAAAGTGAGAATTTAAATGATGGAGCAACTGTGTTTAACCAGCTCTCCCTGACTGGACGGAGGATGTCCCAGCGAGGCCACAGGCCAAAGGCCAGCTGCCCTCTATACTGCCCCCTCCACCCCTCCCTCTATACTGCCCCCTCCACCCCTCCCTTTCCACATGCTTCACCTCTCCTCTGGCCAGCGTCCATCTTTCACTATTAAGCTGTTTATTCTAACCTTGTTACCCTCTCATCCAACTGACTGCGGTCTTGTCGACAACCCAGATCTAACTGCACACTACGCACTGTACCAGACCTCGTTCTGACCCGAATGAACTCTCCCCACCTCTTCTCCTACCACCTCTCTGTGCCCACACAGACAGACATGCAGCGCCTGTAGAAGGTCTACTCTATATTCCCTTCCAGAAGTTCACCGTCTGTTGCCTCCGAGAGACTGGAATCGAAACACATTCAATTAGGACTTTTTTCCCCCTCTCCACTGATCTACACAGCCTACTGGACACTAAAAAAGAAAAAAACAAATCTATAATTTATTATAAATGAAAAATAAAGAAGACCTGTTTGCCAAAGTCTACATAACACTTGCTGGGGCTCTCCTAAAATGAGCTCAAATGCAAAAACGTTTCCAACAAGCTACTCAATAAGTTGAACTGAGTCCATGGGAGTGCAAGGCTAATAGTTCATGTGATTTCGACACATTTCCAGCCACTTTGCTTTGCGGTATCACTTAAATTCATTGTTGCCAACACAGTTATATAGACCAAGCTGTCAAGCATTCCTGGGCAGTTTTGTTCCTCTCCAGTTGCTCAGTTTGTAGTGACAACCTGATCAACAGGGTGTGTAATTACACTCAATAGAGTCAATTAAACTTTTCAGTTACTTGTTAATGACATTTGTTTTGCATTTCAGCTAATTTTAGGAGCCACAGCAAGGGGGGTGCAGACTTTTGAAAACAGGTCTTCTCTGTTTTTTCATTTTGAATACATTACTGAAGTTTTTTATTTTTTTTATTTCATTTGTCTTTCACTTTGAAAGCGTCCAGTAGGCTGTGTAGATCGGTGGGAAAAAGATCCTAATTTAATGTATTTCGATTCCAGGCTCAGGGTGGCAACAAAAGGTAAACATCTTGAAAGGGAGTGCAGACTTTCTATAGGCTCTAGAACTCAACAGATGACCTCAATATGACAAGGGCCTTTATTTTGGAGACTGAAGGAGAGAGAGAGAGAGAGGGAGAAAAGAGGCTGTTCGGCTGTCATCTCCGAATTCAATTGATCTTTGCCAACATCTCAACATAAACACTGGCAGGCCACTCCGCGAGTCCAAACCGGAGAGAGCTTTTGTTTTGTTTGATTGTGCTTGTGTAAACTAGTGTAAACCAGTGTAAACTTGTGTAAACTTTTATTTGGACGCGATGAGGATGTGTTTGATGATGATGGTGTGAAGAGAGGAGGGAATGCAAGGGGGGAGGGTGGGGGGGGGGGGGGGGGGGGGGGGGGGTGGTGGGGGGGGGGGACAGAGGAGGCGACAAAAGAGAAAGAGAGGAAAAGAGAAGGACAGAAAAAAAGACTGAAATAAATAAATCCACAGACTTCAGTGGATTTACCCCGGCTTTCCTGTGCCTCCTTGTTTTAATACATACATTTCGTCCTTTTCTGGACAGTATAGCTGACCCCCACCCTCCTCTCCCCTCCCTTCCCTTCCCCTCCCCTCCCCCCACCCTGTGTAGTCATGTTGGACTTTAAACATTCTACAAGTCTGCAGCGCATGGGCCTGCTACGAACAGCACCCCTGTGATCTCTCGTAGGAGTGAAAAGGACGCGTCAGAAAGAAAATAAACTTGCTTGAGCGCTACAGGCGCAGGGAAGGCACCAAACGATCAACACATTGGGCCCAGCTGCGTCCTCGGCAAAACAAAATAAATACGAGTCTAAATCAAAAAGGAAAAAGAGGAACTGAACAGGACTGCTCTTTAATCAGAGCGCAATTACGCAATCTTAAATCAATTAGTGCCCTAAACTTGTTGACACAACGCATCTGGGAGTCTATGAAACTACTTCCTAACACACACACACACGCTCAGACAGACTAGAGGTTTTTCTCTCTCTCTCTCTCTCTCCCCCCCTCTCTCTCTCTCCCCCTCTCTCTCTCTCCCCCTCTCCCCCTCTCTCCTCAACCTTGTTTTTTACTTCATGGCCCTTAATCTCAAAGCACCAGTCCTGAGGTTTCTGGTTATCATTCCTCCAGTCTATTAGAAGCCGCAAGGGAGCAGAAAATGAGAGAGGGGGAGAGAGAGAGAGAGAGAAAAAAAGAGGCTAAGGTGTAAATTTAGAGAAAGACAACAACGAAGCTGGAAAACCTTTGCTGTGATAAATTAAGGCAAAAAAAAAAAAGAAAAAAGCCTGTGTAGAACGAGAAAAAGACTGAAGAGTTCCCCTTCTGTGCCAATCGCTGAGACCAGGACTCCCTCTCGAACTTAACTTAACCCAACCCCAATAAGTTCATAAATCAAATTGGCTTGAAATGTTGCTGTCTGCAGCTCTGTCTGTGACTTTGGGGGAGCCTTTGCGGCAGGCCTCATTTTAAGAGGAAAGAGGGAAACACTGGTGGAGCCTCTGACATCTTGTTTACAGCCATGATGATGAATGAGTCAGTACATATAGGCCAGTGACAGTTAGCAGAACCGTATTTTCTCACCAGTCACGGAATACATGAGATTCTGATTTACGGGACCCCTGACTCTAATCCCTGCTAATTCAACCCATGCCACCGATGTGTGACGCTGTGTCAACTCACTAATAGACACTGTCTGTCTGTCTGTCTGTCTGTTTGTCTGTGTCTGTCTGTATGCCTGCCTGTCTGTCTGTGTCTGTTTGTCTGTATGCCTGCCTGCCTGTCTGTCTGTCTGTGTCTGTCTGTCTGTCTTTCTGTGTCTGTTTGTCTGTCTTTCTGTGTCTGTCTGTCTGTCTGTCTGTCTGTCTGTCTGTGTCTGTCTGTCTGTTGTTCATTTTGGGTTGTGTGTGTGTGTGTCTGTCTGTGTGTGCCTGTCTGTTGTTCATTTTGGGTTTTGTGTGTGTGTGTGTGTGTGTGTGTGTGTGTGTGTGTGTGTGTGGGTGTGTGTGTTTGTTTTCTTCAAACATAAATCTTAACACCATTGATTGAGAGAGAGAGACATTATATAACAAAGGCTAATGTCCTTGTTGACGAGTCCCGGAAGGAAAGACATGTATTGGGAGATAATGAACGTCCACATTTACTCACTGAGTGGGTTAAACCATGTGTTGTTCTATAAACAGCATGTTTATACCACTACTACGCCTCACAGGGAACGCAATTTCCTTATACGAGCTCGTGATGACATTAAACATACAACATGAGAAAGGTCGTTGATGTGGAAACATCTCTGAGTCTATCTGCTGGACCACTTCACTGAAGCAGTCACACCACATAGGCCTTTTCATCTTCACCAATCTGACATGGCTATGAAACAGTCATCACGGCTGAAACACACCCTGAACCTCTGCAGCTCCACCAGTCATCACCTCAGAGATAAACATCCTGCGTACCCAGACCTCTGCCGCCCCACCTCTATAATCTAACCCCGCTAGGATCTGACCACAACACTGTAAAACGCTTAACGCCATCTGACGCACACCGACTACACACAGCTTGAATCTCAACAACTGCACTCTTCACGAGCTTCTCCCTGGTTAACACATTCCATTATAGGCACTTTATGGTGTCATAAGCACCACGTACTGCCATAACACCTCCAAATACAGCATGACCCTGTTGTGGCCCTCACCGGAAACCGCCTAGACTCACCATACAGAGCCAAACCCCCCCCCCCCCCCTCCCATCCACCACCACCATCACCACCACCACTACTCTGTTGGTGCCAAACCCATCAGTCAGGTATTTCTCGTGGCGATGCTCTGATCTGAGGCTGGCGTTGGACTCTGGACACTGGACGTTCCTGTGGTACTTCTGTGGCATTTGTTACAGAGCTGCTGTCTGCTCAGACGTCAGAGAGAGACAGACAGACAGACAGACAGGAGAGA
>NW_028152762.1:0-9103 GCF_951799395.1 Argentina silus | reverse complement strand
ACATATTGAATTATGTAGTAAACAAAAAAGTGTTAAAAAAAAAACTGAATATCTTTTATATTTTAGATTCTTCAAAGTAGCCTCTGCTTTGGCAAAGTGTGTCCAAACTTTTGACTGGTACTATATATATCTATATACATTTATAAAGCGTTTTTTCATTATACAAGAACATTTTCAAGAACATTTTCAAAGTGCATAAAATAAAAGATAAAATAGAAAAACGGTTAAAAACTAACAAACAAAAAAACTAAAACAAAACAAATAAATATAACCATATGATAAAAGCAGCAATCCGAGCCTAGCAGGAAGGACAGGCAGAGGGTAACGATGCTTCAGGAGCCCGTCAGTCTGAACAGCCCCCTAACCTCACCTGTCTGCTAGGCTAACCCTAACCTCACCTGCCTGCTAGGCGAACCGTTCTAACCTCACCTGTCTGCTAGGCGAACCGTTCTAACTTCACCTGCCTGCTAGGCGACCGTTCTAACCTCACCTGCCTGCTAGGCGAACCGTTCTAACCTCACCTGTCTGCTAGGCGAACCGTTCTAACTTCACCTGCCTGCTAGGCGACCGTTCTAACCTCACCTGCCTGCTAGGCGAACCGTTCTAACCTCACCTGCCTGCTAGGCGAACCGTTCTAACTTCACCTGTCTGCTAGGCGAACCGTTCTAACCTCACCTGCCTGCTAGGCGAACCGTTCTAACCTCACCTGCCTGCTAGGCTAACCCTAACCTCACCTGTCTTCGAGGAGAACCGTTCTGACTTCACCTGTCTTCGAGGAGAACCGTTCTACCGTCACCTGTCTGCTAGGCTAACCCTAACTTCACCTGTCTTCGAGGAGAACCGTTCTACCGTCACCTGTCTGCTAGGAGAACCGTTCTACCGTCACCTGTCTGCTAGGAGAACCGTTCTACCGTCACCTGTCTGCTAGGAGAACCGTTCTATCGTCACCTGTCACGGTGCCTCGGTGGTCGCTGACGTAGTGGCCGAAAGCCTCCCAGTCGTCCTTGTCCTCGGAGTGGTGCAGGGAACGCAGCGTCACCGGGAAGCCCGGGGGCAAGTTCCTCACGACCACCTGGAACTTCTCATCCACCAGGCCACGGGTGGGCTGCACGGCGAGGAGCGGGAGCGGGGACGGGAGCGGGACGGCCATGGTGACGACGATCTGTCAGGATCAACCCACAAACAACCAGCATGACTAACGCAGCCGTCCGAGGTAGGGTTACACATTCACACTTCACCCAACGACCTATGAAGACTGAATACCATGCGAGAGCAAATACGAGAAAGGTATTAAGAATAGTAAGAATAGGTTACAGTCAAGAAAGCCAAATGTTTGTTTTTGAGCAATAACATCGACATACCGGTTTAGAGCACTCAGATTGCCTCCTGCAGGGAGTATGACTTAGGCTGGACTGATTTCACAAAGTTCCAGTAACTCCTGAACCCCATAGTGAACTGGAATCAAGGTTAGCCCTCATGACCCTGAGCTTTCACTACGAAACGTAGAACAACGTAAAGAAAAAACTTTGTCTCCAAAGTCAGATTAGCCTAACCAGATTCTAATAATGGTTAACAGAAACACAACAATGGCACCACTACTCCAGGGGTTCAAAAGTCGACGTAACGGTCAGGTACAACTCGCTTTACATGTACGAGGTTTGAACCGGAAAAAAACATGAGCCCAGCGTAATCATGACGTCAGAGTTCACATGGAGCCAATGTTGAATCTGTGAATGGAAGTGAAACTTTGTTGCAAAAACCACGATGATTGTGATATGTGATTCTGTTGTTTCTTGACCGTCCCAGGCGTAAATAGCTCAGTCATATTGCCTGCGGTGGAGATCTGCAGTTCATTTGCAAGTCACGTTGCGTAAGTTTACCTTTCACACACATTCAGCTCACCTGTATCTGATCCCCATCACCCAGATTCTCCACCTCAACTGAGAATACCTGCCGCGTTTCAGGTGGTTATAGGTTATAGTTCAAGGCTGGTGCAGTGGAGTCATACTCACACAACAGTGCAGTCATACTCACACAACAGTTATTAACAATTATTCTATTACCTTGAATTATGATTAAATTATGAAATACTTTAACGGCAGCTGCTATTACCACTATATTTATTAAGGCTTAATAAAGGTGTTATTAACTCTCGTGACTAGTAGTGAGTTGAGTAATAGGTTACATGTGTTACAAGAACACTTGTTTCACTTTAATAACATGATGCATGATGTTGACCGGTGGTGATAGTATAGTATACGTGTACAGGACAGGGCAGCTGTGTTTACATTGAACCAAGTACCATGTGAGGTATTTCTTGCTGCTCCTCGTGTTCTACAGTCACTTGTCCAGCTTGCCACTAGAGGGCGCTGGGAGACTGCATGTGGAACCGCACTAGTCCTGTGATAGCAACACACACACACACACACACACACACACACACACACACACACACACACACAGGCACGCGCACGGAAGCACACACACACACACACACACACACACACACACTCACACTCACACTCACACACGCACACCACATACCACACACACGCACACCACATACCACACACACGTGTGTAGGTCTGAAATACCATTTAACCTAAAGAAAAATGTTCTCATGTACTCATTCTTAACATATGATCAGGACAAAAAAGGAGAATGTACAGATGGCCTGCCACACTTCTATACGTACACCGATGGAAACGTTTCTAGGATATTTATTTTTTCACTTGTGGTCCTCTGTGGCTCAGTTGGTAGAGCATGGTGCTAACAACGCTTAGGTTGTGGGTTCGTTTCCCGCTGGGACCATCTATACTGAAATGTATGAACTCACTGCAATGTAAGTCACTTTGGATAAAGGCGTCAGCTAAAAGGCATCTGTTATTATTATATTACGACTATTGTCACTGTTTTATTATTACTATACTATCATGTATCATGCTCCTCAAGTAAATTTTTTGGAATCTTCAGCAGGCAAAACATTTCACAGCCCTCTCTGATGGATTTATTTATTTTTTTAAATATGTTTTTTAGGGCATTTCTGCTTTATTGGGAGAGAGACAGTAGAGGTTGACAGGAAGGATGGGAGAGAGAGAGGATGCAAGATAGGTCGAGGGTCGGAATCGAACCAGGAACCTTGCTACGCCACTAAGCGCCCCCCCCTCTGATGGATTGTTGATGTGCCTAGATTACTACAGACAGCGCATAGCTCAGCAGTCCATCTCTCATCCCTGCTCTGTGAGATCTGAGAACAGCCCCCCCGTCCCGTCCCCGTCCCGTCCCGTCCCCGTCCTGTACAGGAGTCATAAACCCCAGCTTCAAAGGGCTCGCTCTGGAAGAAAGAAATATCGCCAAAATTATAAGAAAAAAAAACCCAGTCTTTTCCTCTGAACTGCTGTGTTCGTGCAGATTGATGTGGCTGCGTTGATGTAGGACCTGTCTGTTTTTAAAGGCCTGCTCAGAGGCCTGCCAGCGCTGCACTCTGCCGCGTCCGATTCCTACCTCCACCGGCCTCCACCGGCCTCCACCGGCCTCCCCTGGTTCAGACGCTTCAGACTCTTATGAAAGAGCAGCTGTGTATTGTATTACAATGGAATCATATTAAACGTTTTCATCCACCGATAAGAATGTGGGCTTAGTCTGAAAAAGGTTAGTCTGACTCCCCTGAAAAGGGCATTTTTGAGTGTTTGATGGAGTATTTGATGGAGTATTTGATGGTGAGTGAACTGTTTTGCACTGTAGGTGTTCTGTGTATGACATCTGGGCCACGTCTGTTTCCAGTGATGTGGTTCAAACATGTGTAACCCCTGTGTGTGTGTGTGTGTGTGTGTATGTGTATGTGTGTGTGTGTGTGTGTGTGTGTGTGTGTGTGTGTGTGTGTGTGTGTGTGTGTTGTAATGGTTCAATAAGTATCTGTACTATGAAATGCTAGTAAGCGTTAATAATGTTGATAATACTAATCATGTTACATTACTTTTTTTTTTTTTTTTTTTTTTTTTTTAATTTTGGACATTTAGCAGACATCTTCATCCAAAGCAACTTACAACAAATACATTTGTGTGAGTAAGTGAATCATCTATTCATCAGTCATCATAAGAAAAAGTAATCTATGCCAGGACCAGGGGCCATTGGCAGTCACAATGCTAGAAGAAGGAAGGATTACTTCTTTTTTTTTCATTTCCAGTAGAGAAACTGTACAGGGGGGTAGTGGGGATGAAGAGGTCTCTAGGGTTAGGGTTAGTACAGGGGGGTAGTGGGGATGAAGAGGTCTCTAGGGTTAGGGTTAGGGTTAGTACAGGGGGGTAGTGGGGATGAAGAGGTCTCTAGGGTTAGGGTTAGGGTTAGGGTTAGTACAGGGGGATAGTGGGGGTGAAGAGGTCTCCAGGGTTAGGGTTAGTACAGGGGGATAGTGGGGATGAAGAGGTCTCTAGGGTTAGGGTTAGTACAGGGGGGTAGTGGGGATGAAGAGGTCTCTAGGGTTAGGGTTAATACAGGGGGGTAGTGGGGGTGAAGAGGTCTCCAGGGTTAGGGTTAGTACAGGGGGGTAGTGGGGATGAAGAGGTCTCTAGGGTTAGGGTTAGTACAGGGGGGTAGTGGGGGTGAAGAGGTCTCCAGGGTTGGGGTTAGGGTTAGTACAGGGGGGTAGTGGGGATGAAGAGGTCTCTAGGGTTAGGGTTAGTACAGGGGGATAGTGGGGATGAAGAGGTCTCTAGGGTTAGGGTTAGTACAGGGGGGTAGTGGGGATGAAGAGGTCTCTAGGGTTAGGGTTAGGGTTAGTACAGGGGGGTAGTGGGGATGAAGAGGTCTCTAGGGTTAGGGTTAGGGTTAGTACAGGGGGGTAGTGGGGATGAAGAGGTCTCTAGGGTTAGGGTTAGGGTTAGTACAGGGGGGTAGTGGGGATGAAGAGGTCTCTAGGGTTAGGGTTAGGGTTAGTACAGGGGGGTAGTGGGGATGAAGAGGTCTCTAGGGTTAGGGTTAGGGTTAGTACAGGGGGGTAGTGGGGGTGAAGAGGTCTCTAGGGTTAGGGTTAGGGTTAGTACAGGGGGGTAGTGGGGGTGAAGAGGTCTCTAGGGTTAGGGTTAGTACAGGGGGGTAGTGGGGATGAAGAGGTCTCTAGGGTTAGGGTTAGTACAGGGGGGTAGTGGGGATGAAGAGGTCTCTAGGGTTAGGGTTAGGGTTAGTACAGGGAGGGTAGTGGGGGTGAAGAGGTCTCTAGGGTTAGGGTTAGGGTTAGTACAGGGGGATAGTGGGGATGAAGAGGTCTCTAGGGTTAGGGTTAGTAGAGGGGGGTAGTGGGGATGAAGAGGTCTTTAAGAGGGACAGTTAAGATGTAGCCTAAAGAGATCGGTCTTCAGTCTACGGCGGAAGATTGGTAGTGACTCTGCAGTCCTGACAGCAGTGGGAAGCTCGTTCCACCAGCGGGGCGCCAGGACAGTGAAAAGCTGTGACCAAGTAGCGCAACTGCTGCATCCACGTAGAGGCGGCGGTGCCAGGCGGCCAGCCGAGGTGGAAGAGCAGAGTGATTGGGCCGGGGTTTGGGGGCTGACCATTGCTTGCAAGTACGGAGGGGCTGTTCCCTTTGTGTAGCGCAGTGGGTTTGGGAGGAGAGGTAGCAGTGTTGGCGGGAGGTAGAGAGAAGGAGCTGCTAAAGTCATCAAACTTCTTTTCAAAGTAGGTGACAATGTCATCTGCAGACAGGGAGGAGGGGGAGGAGGGGGAGGAGGAGTGAGGGAAACATGGAGAACAGTCAGCATTAATCATGAATGTTTGTCTATAGCAACTGTGTGACCTGAGAGTGACCCTTTGCTGATGACTTGAGTAGACTAGTAGAATAGAGAAGTACAAGTGTTGCTTATGGGCTGTAGAGAAGTAGACGTATTGCTTATGAACTGTGTTAAAAGTGTTAAAAGCCAGACATGAGGATGTGTAGCTGACAAGGCATATATGTGTGTGTGACAAGACCCAACTGTTTGAGATTACCCAACTGCTTCAACGTTGAAACACAGATAAGAGTACGCGACGACCCGCCCTGGAAGTATAAATGTATGCTTGTAGCTTCGTTTCGGGCTCTCTGTTTGTTAGAAACAGACTGCCATGCTTGCAACCATTAAAAGCAGTAAATAGAACATATATTGTGTACGTGCCTATTTGTGCAGAGTCTCACCAAATATTAAGTGGTAACCCTAGATTTCCATGACAGTGTGTGTGTGTGTGTGTGTGTGTGTGTGTGTGTGCGCACGTGCGTGTGTGGTCTAACCACACATGGTCTAACTTCTGAGGGGTTGTTGTTGTCGAAAATCTGCAACCGTGTCTGTATGGGTCTAAACCAATCAGTGAACAGATGAAAACAATCTTCTGTGATTGGCTGTCTCGTCTTTTGGTGATTGACACCCACACAGGAAGCCGTCAGCTCAAGTGAAGACGGTCTGATCAGATTACAGGGACATCTTTACCCTTTACTCCTCATTAGTGTTGAAATGGTTCCTCAAAAGGTCTGTTAATGAGGATGTGTGTCATTCAATCGACTGCTAGAAATGAAAGACATCTTGTACGAGTGTCTTCAACAGGCAATGTTCCCCAGCTGCCGAGGCATGAACCGTACGACCGTTGAAAGTGCCACATCACCTCGACTCAGTTCTCAGCTGACTTGACCCCCCACTTGACCCCCCAATTTCTATGCCATTTCTTTTATGTCTGCCCACCGTGCCAATGTCTACACATCCCCCTGAATATTGAAAAACAACTTCTTCAGCTGTTTTTGTTTAGCTTAAAAAATGTGCATAAAAATCAAGACGTTTTCTCGTCAGACCTACCGCAATTTCTCCACAGCCGATTAAGATGCGGCTTTCAGGTCCTGTCAGGTAATGTCTCAGAGCATTACACCAAGTGAAGTTCATAGGTGATATCGTTTTTTATTCTAATATATGTTATACTATATCATGATGATGTATGTCTTCTTTAGGAGGTGTAGTGGTGGAAAGCTCCCACTGGACTGAAAAGGTAGAATCCGTCACAGACAGCACTCGATTGGATTATCCTCCTCTTCGACGCACTGAAGCACTGTACCAAGAAACACATGCACATGCACACACACACACACACACACACACACACACACACACACACACACACACACACACACACTATCGTACTCAGCAATGTGTGCACCACATGTGTGAGCCTCTTACCTAATCTCAATCTCTTTCAAAGTGCTCCCCTGCCAAAAGTTCCATCTGCCCGTGAGTTGAAAAATATCTTCCTATATCTCACTGTAACCCCCCTGACACACGATTTCTCTGAGACCTTGAGCACTTTAATATCTGCCATATACCTTACTTTAAACTTGTAAACTCATATAATCTATCCCTCTTGGATCATAGCGAGTACTCAAATACCAGTATCAATCTAATCTATAGCTCCATAAGCTCTTCCAGGTGTGTGTGTGTGTGTGTGTGTGTGTGTGTGTGTGTCTGTGTGTGTGTGTACGCACTGACAGTGTAATTTATAATTATTTAAAATTATTTAAATTATAATTATATATATAATTATATACAATAATGACATATAATTATTTATTATTAGAAATATAATATGATTTAAAAGTATTCTAATTGATAGTGTAATGCCCCATCCCCGTCTCACAGCCTCTGGCCTCATTGCCCCTTAGCCTCACACAGCCTACGAGATGGATTGTTTTATTGTTCTATTTTGTAAATTAGTTATTGCTATTTTGTTATGTGATGATGTTTTGATGTGTGTGTGTGTGTGTGTGTGTGTGTGTGTGTGTGTGTGTGTGTGTGTGTGTGTGTGTGTGTGTGTGTGTGAGAGATCCATTGAATGGCTGGTGAGGTTTAGAAGGAGGTTCAGTTCTAGGGTTAAGTCAGGTGTGATCTCAGACCGGGTAATTTCCCACTTTCTGGCTTTCTGTGTTTCCCTTGTGGTCTATTATGTTTTTGTGGAGAGAAGTGTTTGTGTTGGACATCTGCTTCCTAATCAATGCAGTCGCAGGTGATGACTGATTCAGAGAACCACAGGCCCACAGGCCTACCCCGTATCCTACTAACAATGACAGAGAGTTGGACAAAACTGGGAGGAGGGGAAATTGGTAGAGTGGAGGGTGGGGGGTGGGGGGGGGGGGGGGGTTGGGCGGATTGGAGCCAGACTGAGCCAGAGAGCTTTGATGACTGTGTTTGTGTGTGTGTGTGTGTGTGTGTGTGATAGAGAGAGAGGGAGAGAGCTTTAGATGTGGAGATGTATAGAGACAGATATAGGCCACATTGGTCCCTGGTGGGAAGTGGCCCCACCCAAGGTCTTTATGATAAAAGCATTTCCATGTTAAAGACTGGGCCTCTCCATCTCCACCTCCATCAGTACTTCCTGTCTAAAACAATGTACTTCCTCTTCCTGTGCGGCCTCTTTGGGGGACGTTCCCAGGACACCGCTTAGCACTCCTGGGTCAGCATCTCTCCCTCTCCCTCCACCTCTCCATCCCTCCACCTCTCTCTCTCCTGTCTCTCTCTCCATCCCTCCACCTCTCTCTCTCTCCTGTCTCTCTCTCCATCCCTCCACCTCTCTCTCTCTCTCTCTCCACCTCTCTCCTGTCTCTCTCTCTCTCCACCTCTCTCCTGTCTCTCTCTCTCTCCATCCCTCCACCTCTCTCTCTCTCCTGTCTCTCTCTCTCTCCATCCCTCCAATTCTTTCTCTCTCCATCCCTCCACCTCTCTCTCTCCTGTCTCTCTCTCTCTCTCTCCCTCCACCTCTCACTCTCTCCTGTCTCTCTCTCTCTATCCTCCACTCTCTCTCTCTCTCCATCCCTCCACCTCTCTCCATCTCCTCCCCTCCACCTCCCCCCCCTCCCTCTCTTTCTCTCTCTCCCCCCCTCTCTTCCTCTCTTTCTCCCCCCCCCTCCCTCTCTCTCCATGTGGTCCCAGGACTGGATACCCATCTCTCTGAGAAAAGCAAATATGTTAAAGTACAGCTCTGACCTCTGACCCAGCAGCAGTTACAGTACAGCAGCATTGGCCTTTCTGCTTTGGTTGATGCTGCCTGAACAGGGAGGGGCGGGGGGGCGGGGGGCGGGGGCGGGGGGGGCGGGGGAAAC
>NW_028152763.1:2500-6574 GCF_951799395.1 Argentina silus | reverse complement strand
AATGTACAAACAGCATTTCACTGCATCACTTCTTTTCAGCGATTAAGGTAATTTGCTGCCAGATGCGTGTGGTGGTTCTGAGGTTGCAGCTGTGACCCACACATGGCTGACATTCTCTTAACTGCGTAAGCTGAGAGGTGGGTCCAGGCGGCAGGTCCGGTCAGACGCAGCGCTCTGCAATCATAACGGTTGTTTCTGAACAAAGCACTTAAGTAGTTTAAAGTCATTTTGTTCTATTTTTGAGAGGAGGACCTGGCATTTGAAGAACACGCATTGTTTGGTTGCCATTTTGCTGGTTTGTGTGTGTGTGTGTGTGTGTGTGTGTGAGTGTGTGCCTGCATGCCTGCCTGTGCTAGTTTGTGTGTGTGTGTGAGTGTGTGTGTGCCTGTGTTTCTTAGTGTGTGTGTGTGTGTGTGTGTGTGTGTGTGTATGTGTGTGTGTGCCTGCATTTGTGTGTGTGTGTATGCCTGCGTTCGACAGAGTGTGTGTGCTTGCGTTCGTCAGAGTGTCAGCTTACTTACTCTGAGAGTCCTCCAAGTGTACTTCAGTACCAGGCAGCTCTAGAGAGAGAGAGAGGGAGAGAGAGAGAGAGAGAGAGAGAGAGAGAGAGAGAGAGAGAGAGAGAGAGAGAGAGAGAGAGAGGGAGAGAGAGGGAATTGAGAAGTGTGTGTGGAGTGGAGTGAGCCCTGGCAGTCCCAGGACCCCTTCAGTAATCTGTTTCAATTTGATGTGTGTGAGTGCCCCCCGCGCGCCCGCGGGCCCCCAGCCTATCACACGCTCCGCTGGCGCTCCACAGATTGTTTAGAGAGCTTCGCCGCGGCGCGCGGGAGTCGCTACTAAGTGCCGTGATAATTCAGCTTTCCGCCGCGTCGAGGCTAATAAGCGCCGCGCGGTGATGTAGCGTCCGCGCCGCCGTTTTCAGAAACGTTTCCAGCGATCGTTTATCGTTTATTCTGAGCGGAGGGGAGGGGAGGGGGGGGGGGGGGGGGAGGGGAGGGGGAGGGGAGGGGATGGGGGTTTGGGAGGGGTTGGATTGCGGGACGGTTACCGTGGTGATGAGTTCTGCCGGCTTGGACAGATTGTTGTCGTTGTTGTCGTTATTGTTGTTGTTGTTGGAGGAATGGAGGAGTTTGTATTAATATTGTTATTATTACAGTCATTACTGCTGCTACTGACACTACGCCCTGAATCACTACTACTGTCACTGTTTATTAATACTAGATCATAATGTGTTGTTGATTCGTTGATTGTTATTGACTGTTGCTGTTTCGCGAAGAGCAAATATCGCAAAGCATTCCACTGTATCAGTTACAGCTGTATGTGGTGTTATGGTGTTTATATAATATATTGTAGCGAACGGCGGGGCAGAGCAGCTTGCCTTAAGCGGGTATCGAACTCGCAACTTTCCGCTTACAAACCGGCCGCGCTAGCCACAACACCAAGAGAGTTAACTCACTTGGCGGAGCTGCTAACGGGCCTTACACAGGGTCGTTACAATATATATAACCTACACCAGTCCAATCCAGGGGAGGCTGGTGGAGGTAGAAATCGGAGGACAGGCTCAATGCATGGAATGGAATGAGGAACGGTATCAAACATGGTTTGATACCACTTACGTGTTTGATACCGTTCCTTATTCCGTTCCATACATTACAAATGAGCCTGTCCTCCGATTTCTACCTCCACCAGCCTCCGTACAGTACAGTAGAGTAGAGTACAGTAGAGTACAATATAGTACAGTAGAGTAGAGTACAGTAGAGTAGAGTACAGTACAGTAGAGTACAGTAGAGTACAGTAGAGTACAGTACAGTAGAGTACAGTAGAGTATAGTACAGTAGAGTACAGTAGAGTACAATAGAGTACAGTAGAGTACAATAGAGCAGAGTAGAGTACAGTAGAGTACAGTAGAGTACAATAGAGTACAATAGAGCAGAGTAGAGTAGAGTACAGTAGAGTACATTACAGTACAGTAGAGTACAGTAGAGTAGAGTAGAGTACAGTACAGTACAGTACAGTACAGTACAGTACAGTACAGTATAGTACAGTACAGTACAGTACAGTACAGTAGAGTACAATAGAGTACAGTAGAGTACAGTAGAGTAGAGTAGAGTACAGTAGAGTACAGTACAGTACAGTACAGTAGAGTACAGTAGAGTACAGTACAGTAGAGTAGAGTACAGTAGAGTAGAGTACAGTAGAGTACAGTAGAGTAGAGTACAGTACAGTAGAGTACAGTAGAGTAGAGTAGAGTAGAGTACAGTACAGTAGAGTACAGTAGAGTAGAGTAGAGTACAGTAGAGTACAGTACAGTAGAGTAGAGTAGAGTACAGTACAGTAGAGTACAGTAGAGTAGAGTAGAGTAGAGTAGAGTACAGTAGAGTACAGTAGAGTAGAGTACAGTACTCCAGGAGGTGTAAGGCGAGGCAGACAGGAGGAGAGAACAGACAAGTTTGAGTGATCATGTGTGTAATTCCCACACGGTGAGTTTCCTGCGTATTCCACGTTCCTGAGCGTCTGTTTAAACCTTCGACCTGAAGCCTGTTTTAATCTTCCTTCAATTTGTCGCCACGTTTAACCCAACATAAATAAGAAGGGCCAGAGCAGACGGCTGCATTAACCTTGACCTCCGCCAGGCTGACGCCCGCTGACTCATTACACAGACATTACTCCACACCGCCCCATTACCCAGCATGCAACACTGCGCCACAGAGCCTCCGCCGTGTCCTCGTCCTCCCCATCCTTCTTCCTGGAGTGCGGGCGCCACCGCATCCATTTCGAGCCACGGGATTGGTGGGAATGTGAACTGTAGGGAGGTTCCTCCACCACTGCGTTGTCTCCTGCACTGGTCTGTAGAGTCTGTTCCCTTCGGATCAACAGGGGGGCGTCTCTCCCCAGTCTCCAAATGATCAACAGGGGGGCGTCTCTCCCCAGTCTCCAAATGATCACCTTCTGGGGGGTCGTTTCTGTAGACCTGGAAATACGACCTGGGGTATCGTAATACCAGCGCTTGATCAGCTGTTTTGACGTCAGATATGTCAAAAACTTAAGATACGTAAGAGTCATGTGAGTTACGACTTGCGTTTAACTTGGACTGGTTAAGGGTTAGGGTTAGACAATATGACCAGGCAGATGGTATTCTTTGGGTTAGGGTTAGGGTTAGGGTTAGGGTTAGAAACGGTCCCCCAGAACATATTCATTTGGAGACTGGGTTGGGGAGTCCACAAGTCCACAAGATGACGGTGGAGAATCGGGACGCAGAATTGCAGTGAATCACATGATGAACCCTCCATTGTGATGACAGACAATAGCATCAGCTTCCTGTCAGAGGAGTGTCCTTCCTCAGACGGTTTAGAGGGATTGGAAATCCCGGAGGAAGTTTGGAGTGGAGGGGGGGGGGGGCGGGGGGGCGGTCTGGGCGGTACTGGCAGCCTGATATTTATCACAGAGCCGCTGTGTTCTACACTGGAGAGACTCCCAGACAGTCTTCTGATGATCGCTGGGAGAGGAGGAGAGGAGAGGAGGAGAGGAGGAGGGGATGAAATATTCATGCAGAGTTAAATCTGGATCCTGCACTGGTCGCCTGGCATTAGGCACAGTCAGTACACATCACCACTGACACCCTCTTCTCTCTCTCTCTCTCTCTCTCTCTCTCTCTCTCTCTCTCTCTCCATATCTATCCCCCATGGATTCCCTCTCACTCCCCCCCCCACACCCCAAGCCTCTCATCTCTCTCCCTCTATCCAGCCAGTAGTCAACAGTAGAACCAGCCAGCCAGAAGTCAACAGTAGAACCAGCCAGTCAGTAATCAACACAAGAACCAGCCAGCCAGTAGTCAACACTAGAACCAGCCAGTCAGTAGTCAACACTAGAACCAGCCAGCCAGAAGTCAACAGTAGAACCAGCCAGTCAGTAATCAACACAAGAACCAGCCAGTCAGTAGTCAACAGTAGAACCAGCCAGTCAGTAATCAACACAAGAACCAGCCAGTCAGTAATCAACACTAGAACCAGCCAGTCAGTAGTCAACACTAGAACCAGCCAGTCAGTAATCAACACTAGAACCAGCCTGTCAGTA
>NW_028152764.1:0-58000 GCF_951799395.1 Argentina silus | reverse complement strand
GACGTCACAGTGGCTTGCCTGAAACTAAGGAATTAGAGAAACATGTGCTTACAGGGGCGTCGAACCGCCTTCTCCCGCTGATGGAGCAAAGTTGCTACAGTGACAAAGACAAGCTCCGCGCTCATGGGCAATTGATATGGGGCAACTGTGCTGCGAGTATCTAAGCAGTCGTCGTGCATGGATAAAATGCAATGTTTCAAACAGATCTGATGAATTCACCTACTTTGAAAAAGTGTGCGTTAGGAAGTTCTTTTGACACAAAGCGAAAATCTACAGTCAAGCGTCAATCAGCAGACAGCCGTGTGTTCTTTAGTCATGAGCCTGTTGTCAAAACGGCAGAAAAAAATGGTCACAAACGAAATATTGTTTCTACACTTAAAATGAACAAAGAAAAAATGAGCTAGCCTGATATAAGTCATGTTCATGACGATGCAAATGTAACGAGATTTCGAACTGTTCTGTTGCACACGTTGGGACTCATTTTATTTTTCTACAAAAAACATTTGCCATGACGGGAATCGAACCCGGGCCGCCCTGCGTTACAAGGTAGATGCCTATCCGCTAGACCATTTGGGAAAACTTGATATGTACACCCTAAGATATCTAAGTGTCATTTCGATGAGGTCTGTAGCAGAGGCCATAGAGCACAGCAAACAAATAATCATGTGTTTAAATATCCTTGTCGTTTTGAAAAATTACCATTGTCACCTGCACAGGAATGCCATGCGGCCAACATTGAAGAAATGTGCTTCTCAAATCTGTCATTAACACTGTTTTCCACACGCTTTTTTCATTGCATTGCCATATAATCAATTGGTCATTGATGCGTCACGAATAACGACAATGCGTCGAAAATTAAAGAAATGTAAACATGAATTATGTTATTACTGTCTAAGCATCGAAAAGCTGTATGCGTAAAGGCGTCTGACGTCACATTGGCTTGCCTGAAACTAAGGAATTAGAGAAACATGTGCTTACAGGGGCGTCGAACCGCCTTCTCCCGCTGATGGAGCAAAGTTGCTACAGTGACAAAGACAAGCTCCGCGCTCATGGGCAATTTATATGGGGCAACTGTGCTGCGAGTATCTAAGCAGTCGTCGTGCATGGATAAAATGCAATGTTTCAAACAGATCTGATGAATTCACCTACTTTGAAAAAGTGTGCGTTAGGAAGTTCTTTTGACACAAAGCGAAAATCTACAGTCAAGCGTCAATCAGCAGACAGCCGTGTGTTCTTTAGTCATGAGCCTGTTGTCAAAACGGCAGAAAAAAATGGTCACAAACGAAATATTGTTTCTACACTTAAAATGAACAAAGAAAAAATGAGCTAGCCTGATATAAGTCATGTTCATGACGATGCAAATGTAACGAGATTTCGAACTGTTCTGTTGCACACGTTGGGACTCATTTTATTTTTCTACAAAAAACATTTGCCATGACGGGAATCGAACCCGGGCCGCCCTGCGTTACAAGGTAGATGCCTATCCGCTAGACCATTTGGGAAAACTTGATATGTACACCCTAAGATATCTAAGTGTCATTTCGATGAGGTCTGTAGCAGAGGCCATAGAGCACAGCAAACAAATAATCATGTGTTTAAATATCCTTGTCGTTTTGAAAAATTACCATTGTCACCTGCACAGGAATGCCATGCGGCCAACATTGAAGAAATGTGCTTCTCAAATCTGTCATTAACACTGTTTTCCACACGCTTTTTTCATTGCATTGCCATATAATCAATTGGTCATTGATGCGTCACGAATAACGACAATGCGTCGAAAATTAAAGAAATGTAAACATGAATTATGTTATTACTGTCTAAGCATCGCAAAGCTGTATGCGTAAAGGCGTCTGACGTCACAGTGGCTTGCCTGAAACAAAGGAATTAGAGAAACATGTACTTACAGGGGCGTCGAACCGCCTTCTCCCGCTGATGGAGCAAAGTTGCTACAGTGACAAAGACAAGCTCCGCGCTCATGGGCAATTTATATGAGGCAACTGTGCTGCGAGTATCTAAGTAGTCGTCGTGCATGGATAAAATGCAATGTTTCAAACATATCTGATGAATTCACCTACTTTGAAAAAGTGTGCGTTAGGGAGTTCTTTTGACACAAAGCGAAAATCTACAGTCAAGCGTCAATCAGCAGACAGCCGTGTGTTCTTTAGTCATGAGCCTGTTGTCAAAACGGCAGAAAAAAATGTTCACAAACGAAATATTGTTTCTACACTTAAAATGAACAAAGAAAAAATGAGCTAGCCTGATATAAGTCATGTTCATGACGATGCAAATGTAACGAGATTTCGAACTGTTCTGTTGCACACTTTGGGACTCATTTTATTTTTCTACAAAAAACATTTGCCATGACAGGAATCGAACCCGGGCCGCCCTGCGTTACAAGGTAGATGCCTATCCGCTAGACAATTTGGGAAAACTTGATATGTACACCCTAAGATATCTAAGTGTCATTTCGATGAGATCTGTAGCAGAGGCCATAGAGCACAGCAAACAAATAATCATGTGTTTAAATATCCTTGTCGTTTTGAAAAATTACCATTGTCACCTGCACAGGAATGCCATGCGGCCAACATTGAAGAAATGTGCTTCTCAAATCTGTCATTAACACTGTTTTCCACACGCTTTTTTCATTGCATTGCCATATAATCAATTGGTCATTGATGCGTCACGAATAACGACAATGCGTCGAAAATTAAAGAAATGTAAACATGAATTATGTTATTACTGTCTAAGCATCGCAAAGCTGTATGCGTAAAGGCGTCTGACGTCACAGTGGCTTGCCTGAAACAAAGGAATTAGAGAAACATGTGCTTACAGGGGCGTCGAAGCGCCTTCTCCCGCTGATGGAGCAAAGTTGCTACAGTGACAAAGACAAGCTCCGCGCTCATGGGCAATTTATATGAGGCAACTGTGCTGCGAGTATCTAAGTAGTCGTCGTGCATGGATAAAATGCAATGTTTCAAACAGATCTGATGAATTCACCTACTTTGAAAAAGTGTGCGTTAGGGAGTTCTTTTGACACAAAGCGAAAATCTACAGTCAAGCGTCAATCAGCAGACAGCCGTGTGTTCTTTAGTCATGAGCCTGTTGTCAAAACGGCAGAAAAAAATGTTCACAAACGAAATATTGTTTCTACACTTAAAATGAACAAAGAAAAAATGAGCTAGCCTGATATAAGTCATGTTCATGACGATGCAAATGTAACGAGATTTCGAACTGTTCTGTTGCACACGTTGGGACTCATTTTATTTTTCTACAAAAAACATTTGCCATGACAGGAATCGAACCCGGGCCGCCCTGCGTTACAAGGTAGATGCCTATCCGCTAGACAATTTGGGAAAACTTGATATGTACACCCTAAGATATCTAAGTGTCATTTCGATGAGGTCTGTAGCAGAGGCCATAGAGCACAGCAAACAAATAATCATGTGTTTAAATATCCTTGTCGTTTTGAAAAATTACCATTGTCACCTGCACAGGAATGCCATGCGGCCAACATTGAAGAAATGTGCTTCTCAAATCTGTCATTAACACTGTTTTCCACACGCTTTTTTCATTGCATTGCCATATAAACAATTGGTCATTGATGCGTCACGAATAACGACAATGCGTCGAAAATTAAAGAAATGTAAACATTAATTATGTTATTACTGTCTAAGCATCGCAAAGCTGTATGCGTAAAGGCGTCTGACGTCACAGTGGCTTGCCTGAAACAAAGGAATTCGAGAAACATGTGCTTACAGGGGCGTCGAAGCGCCTTCTCCCGCTGATGGAGCAAAGTTGCTACAGTGACAAAGACAAGCTCCGCGCTCATGGGCAATTTATATGAGGCAACTGTGCTGCGAGTATCTAAGTAGTCGTCGTGCATGGATAAAATGCAATGTTTCAAACAGATCTGATGAATTCACCTACTTTGAAAAAGTGTGCGTTAGGGAGTTCTTTTGACACAAAGCGAAAATCTACAGTCAAGCGTCAATCAGCAGACAGCCGTGTGTTCTTTAGTAATGAGCCTGTTGTCAAAACGGCAGAAGAAAATGTTCACAAACGAAATATTGTTTCTACACTTAAAATGAACAAAGAAAAAATTAGCTAGCCTGATATAAGTCATGTTCATGACGATGCAAATGTAACGAGATTTCGAACTGTTCTTTTGCACACGTTGGGACTCATTTTATTTTTCTACAAAAAACATTTGCCATGACGGGAATCGAACCCCGGCCGCCCTGCGTTACAAGGTAGATGCCTATCCGCTAGACCATTTGGGAAGACTTGATATGTACACCCTAAGATATCTAAGTGTCATTTCGATGAGGTCTGTAGCAGAGGCCATAGAGCACAGCAAACAAATAATCATGTGTTTAAATATCCTTGTCGTTTTGAAAAATTACCATTGTCACCTGCACAGGAATGCCATGCGGCCAACATTGAAGAAATGTGCTTCTCAAATCTGTCATTAACACTGTTTTCCACACGCTTTTTTCATTGCATTGCCATATAAACAATTGGTCATTGATGCGTCACGAATAACGACAATGCGTCGAAAATTAAAGAAATGTAAACATTAATTATGTTATTACTGTCTAAGCATCGCAAAGCTGTATGCGTAAAGGCGTCTGACGTCACAGTGGCTTGCCTGAAACAAAGGAATTCGAGAAACATGTGCTTACAGGGGCGTCGAACCGGCTTGTCCCCCTGATGGAGCAAAGTTGCTACAGTGACAAAGACAAGCTCCGCGCTCATGGGCAATTTATATGAGGCAACTGTGCTGCGAGTATCTAAGTAGTCGTCGTGCATGGATAAAATGCAATGTTTCAAACAGATCTGATGAATTCACCTACTTTGAAAAAGTGTGCGTTAGGGAGTTCTTTTGACACAAAGCGAAAATCTACAGTCAAGCGTCAATCAGCAGACAGCCGTGTGTTCTTTAGTAATGAGCCTGTTGTCAAAACGGCAGAAGAAAATGTTCACAAACGAAATATTGTTTCTACACTTAAAATGAACAAAGAAAAAATTTGCTAGCCTGATATAAGTCATGTTCATGACGATGCAAATGTAACGAGATTTCGAACTGTTCTGTTGCACACGTTGGGACTCATTTTATTTTTCTACAAAAAACATTTGCCATGACGGGAATCGAACCCCGGCCGCCCTGCGTTACAAGGTAGATGCCTATCCGCTAGACCATTTGGGAAGACTTGATATGTACACCCTAAGATATCTAAGTGTCATTTCGATGAGGTCTGTAGCAGAGGCCATAGAGCACAGCAAACAAATAATCATGTGTTTAAATATCCTTGTCGTTTTGAAAAATTACCATTGTCACCTGCACAGGAATGCCATGCGGCCAACATTGAAGAAATGTGCTTCTCAAATCTGTCATTAACACTGTTTTCCACACGCTTTTTTCATTGCATTGCCATATAATCAATTGGTCATTGATGCGTCACGAATAACGACAATGCGTCGAAAATTAAAGAAATGTAAACATGAATTATGTTATTACTGTCTAAGCATCGCAAAGCTGAATGCGTAAAGGCGTCTGACGTCACAGTGGCTTGCCTGAAACAAAGGAATTAGAGAAACATGTGCTTACAGGGGCGTCGAACCGCCTTCTCCCGCTGATGGAGCAAAGTTGCTACAGTGACAAAGACAAGCTCCGCGCTCATGGGCAATTTATATGAGGCAACTGTGCTGCAAGTATCTCAGTAGTCGTCGTGCATGGATAAAATGCAATGTTTCAAACAGATCTGATGAATTCACCTACTTTGAAAAAGTGTGCGTTAGGGAGTTCTTTTGACACAAAGCGAAAATCTACAGTCAAGCGTCAATCAGCAGACAGCCGTGTGTTCTTTAGTCATGAGCCTGTTGTCAAAACGGCAGAAAAAAATGTTCACAAACGAAATATTGTTTCTACACTTAAAATGAACAAAGAAAAAATTAGCTAGCCTGATATAAGTCATGTTCATGACGATGCAAATGTAACGAGATTTCGAACTGTTCTGTTGCACAAGTTGGGACTCATTTTATTTTTCTACAAAAATCATTTGCCATGACGGGAATCGAACCCGGGCCGCCCTGCGTGACAAGGCAGATTCCTATCCCCTAGACCATTTGGGAAGACTTGATATGTACACCCTAAGATATCTAAGTGTCATTTCGATGAGGTCTGTAGCAGAGGCCATAGAGCACAGCAAAACAAATAATCATGTGTTTAAATATCCTTGTCGTTGTGAAAAATTACCATTGTCACCTGCACAGGAATGCCATGCGGCCAACATTGAAGAAATGTGCTTCTCAAATCTGTCATTAACACTGTTTTCCACACGCTTTTTTCATTGCATTGCCATATAATCAATTGGTCATTGATGCGTCACGAATAACGACAATGCGTCGAAAATTAAAGAAATGTAAACATGAATAATGTTATTACTGTCTAAGCATCGCAAAGCTGAATGCGTAAAGGCGTCTGACGTCACAGTGGCTTGCCTGAAACAAAGGAATTAGAGAAACATGTGCTTACAGGGGCGTCGAACCGCCTTCTCCCGCTGATGGAGCAAAGTTGCTACAGTGACAAAGACAAGCTCCGCGCTCATGGGCAATTTATATGAGGCAACTGTGCTGCAAGTATCTCAGTAGTCGTCGTGCATGGATAAAATGCAATGTTTCAAACAGATCTGATGAATTCACCTACTTTGAAAAAGTGTGCGTTAGGGAGTTCTTTTGACACAAAGCGAAAATCTACAGTCAAGCGTCAATCAGCAGACAGCCGTGTGTTCTTTAGTCATGAGCCTGTTGTCAAAACGGCAGAAAAAAATGTTCACAAACGAAATATTGTTTCTACACTTAAAATGAACAAAGAAAAAATTAGCTAGCCTGATATAAGTCATGTTCATGACGATGCAAATGTAACGAGATTTCGAACTGTTCTGTTGCACACGTTGGGACTCATTTTATTTTTCTACAAAAATCATTTGTCTTGACGGGAATCGAACCCGGGCCGCCCTGCGTGACAAGGCAGATTCCTATCCGCTAGACCATTTGGGAAGACTTGATATGTACACCCTAAGATATCTAAGTGTCATTTCGATGAGGTCTGTAGCAGAGGCCATAGAGCACAGCAAACAAATAATCATGTGTTTAAATATCCTTGTCGTTTTGAAAAATTACCATTGTCACCTGCACAGGAATGCCATGCGGCCAACATTGAAGAAATGTGCTTCTCAAATTTGTCATTAACACTGTTTTCCACACGCTCTTTTCATTGCATTGCCATATAAACAATTGGTCATTGATGCGTCACGAATAACGACAATGCGTCGAAAATTAAAGAAATGTAAACATGAATTATGTTATTACTGTCTAAGCATCGCAAAGCTGTATGCGTAAAGGCGTCTGACGTCACAGTGGCTTGCCTGAAACAAAGGAATTCGAGAAACATGTGCTTACAGGGGCATCGAAGCGCCTTCTCCCGCTGATGGAGCAAAGTTGCTACAGTGACAAAGACAAGCTCCGCGCTCATTGGGCAATTTATATGAGGCAACTGTGCTGCGAGTATCTAAGTAGTCGTCGTGCATGGATAAAATGCAATGTTTCAAACAGATCTGATGAATTCACCTACTTTGAAAAAGTGTGCGTTAGGGAGTTCTTTTGACACAAAGCGAAAATCTACAGTCAAGCGTCAATCAGCAGACAGCCGTGTGTTCTTTAGTAATAAGCCTGTTGTCAAAACGGCAGAAGAAAATGTTCACAAACGAAATATTGTTTCTACACTTAAAATGAACAAAGAAAAAATGAGCTAGCCTGATATAAGTCATGTTCATGACGATGCAAATGTAACGAGATTTCGAACTGTTCTGTTGCACACGTTGGGACTCATTTTATTTTTCTACAAAAAACATTTGCCATGACGGGAATCGAACCCGGGCCGCCCTGCGTTACAAGGTAGATGCCTGTCCGCTAGACCATTTGGGAAGACTTGATATGTACACCCTAAGATATCTAAGTATCATTTCGATGAGGTCTGTAGCAGAGGCCATAGAGCACAGCAAACAAATAATCATGTGTTTAAATATCCTTGTCGTTTTGAAAAATTACCATTGTCACCTGCACAGGAATGCCATGCGGCCAACATTGAAGAAATGTGCTTCTCAAATCTGTCATTAACACTGTTTTCCACACGCTTTTTTCATTGCATTGCCATATAATCAATTGGTCATTGATGCGTCACGAATAACGACAATGCGTCGAAAATTAAAGAAATGTAAACATGAATTATGTTATTACTGTCTAAGCATCGCAAAGCTGAATGCGTAAAGGCGTCTGACGTCACAGTGGCTTGCCTTAAACAAAGGAATCAGAGAAACATGTGCTTACAGGGGCGTCGAAGCGCCTTCTCCCGCTGATGGAGCAAAGTTGCTACAGTGACAAAGACAAGCTCCGCGCTCATGGGCAATTTATATGAGGCAACTGTGCTGCGAGTATCTAAGTAGTCGTCGTGCATGGATAAAATGCAATGTTTCAAACAGATCTGATGAATTCACCTACTTTGAAAAAGTGTGCGTTAGGGAGTTCTTTTGACACAAAGCGAAAATCTACAGTCAAGCGTCAATCAGCAGACAGCCGTGTGTTCTTTAGTCATGAGCCTGTTGTCAAAACGGCAGAAAAAAATGTTCACAAACGAAATATTGTTTCTACACTTAAAATGAACAAAGAAAAAATTAGCTAGCCTGATATAAGTCATGTTCATGACGATGCAAATGTAACGAGATTTCGAACTGTTCTGTTGCACACGTTGGGACTCATTTTATTTTTCTACAAAAATCATTTGTCTTGACGGGAATCGAACCCGGGCCGCCCTGCGTGACAAGGCAGATTCCTATCCGCTAGACCATTTGGGAAGACTTGATATGTACACCCTAAGATATCTAAGTGTCATTTCGATGAGGTCTGTAGCAGAGGCCATAGAGCACAGCAAACAAATAATCATGTGTTTAAATATCCTTGTCGTTTTGAAAAATTACCATTGTCACCTGCACAGGAATGCCATGCGGCCAACATTGAAGAAATGTGCTTCTCAAATTTGTCATTAACACTGTTTTCCACACGCTCTTTTCATTGCATTGCCATATAAACAATTGGTCATTGATGCGTCACGAATAACGACAATGCGTCGAAAATTAAAGAAATGTAAACATGAATTATGTTATTACTGTCTAAGCATCGCAAAGCTGTATGCGTAAAGGCGTCTGACGTCACAGTGGCTTGCCTGAAACAAAGGAATTCGAGAAACATGTGCTTACAGGGGCATCGAAGCGCCTTCTCCCGCTGATGGAGCAAAGTTGCTACAGTGACAAAGACAAGCTCCGCGCTCATTGGGCAATTTATATGAGGCAACTGTGCTGCGAGTATCTAAGTAGTCGTCGTGCATGGATAAAATGCAATGTTTCAAACAGATCTGATGAATTCACCTACTTTGAAAAAGTGTGCGTTAGGGAGTTCTTTTGACACAAAGCGAAAATCTACAGTCAAGCGTCAATCAGCAGACAGCCGTGTGTTCTTTAGTAATAAGCCTGTTGTCAAAACGGCAGAAGAAAATGTTCACAAACGAAATATTGTTTCTACACTTAAAATGAACAAAGAAAAAATGAGCTAGCCTGATATAAGTCATGTTCATGACGATGCAAATGTAACGAGATTTCGAACTGTTCTGTTGCACACGTTGGGACTCATTTTATTTTTCTACAAAAAACATTTGCCATGACGGGAATCGAACCCGGGCCGCCCTGCGTTACAAGGTAGATGCCTGTCCGCTAGACCATTTGGGAAGACTTGATATGTACACCCTAAGATATCTAAGTATCATTTCGATGAGGTCTGTAGCAGAGGCCATAGAGCACAGCAAACAAATAATCATGTGTTTAAATATCCTTGTCGTTTTGAAAAATTACCATTGTCACCTGCACAGGAATGCCATGCGGCCAACATTGAAGAAATGTGCTTCTCAAATCTGTCATTAACACTGTTTTCCACACGCTTTTTTCATTGCATTGCCATATAATCAATTGGTCATTGATGCGTCACGAATAACGACAATGCGTCGAAAATTAAAGAAATGTAAACATGAATTATGTTATTACTGTCTAAGCATCGCAAAGCTGAATGCGTAAAGGCGTCTGACGTCACAGTGGCTTGCCTTAAACAAAGGAATCAGAGAAACATGTGCTTACAGGGGCGTCGAAGCGCCTTCTCCCGCTGATGGAGCAAAGTTGCTACAGTGACAAAGACAAGCTCCGCGCTCATGGGCAATTTATATGAGGCAACTGTGCTGCGAGTATCTAAGTAGTCGTCGTGCATGGATAAAATGCAATGTTTCAAACAGATCTGATGAATTCACCTACTTTGAAAAAGTGTGCGTTAGGGAGTTCTTTTGACACAAAGCGAAAATCTACAGTCAAGCGTCAATCAGCAGACAGCCGTGTGTTCTTTAGTCATGAGCCTGTTGTCAAAACGGCAGAAAAAAATGTTCACAAACGAAATATTGTTTCTACACTTAAAATGAACAAAGAAAAAATGAGCTAGCCTGATATAAGTCATGTTCATGACGATGCAAATGTAACGAGATTTCGAACTGTTCTGTTGCACACGTTGGGACTCATTTTATTTTTCTTCAAAAAACATTTGCCATGACGGTAATCGAACGCGGGCTGCCCTGCGTTACAAGGTAGATGCCTATCCGCTAGACCATTTGGGAAAACTTGATATGTACACCCTAAGATATCGAAGTGTCATTTCGATGAGATCTGTAGCAGAGGCCATAGAGCACAGCAAACAAATAATCATGTGTTTAAATATCCTTGTCGTTTTGAAAAATTACCATTGTCACCTGCACAGGAATGCCATGCGGCCAACATTGAAGAAATGTGCTTCTCAAATCTGTCATTAACACTGTTTTCCACACGCTTTTTTCATTGCATTGCCATATAATCAATTGGTCATTGATGCGTCACGAATAACGACAATGCGTCGAAAATTAAAGAAATGTAAACATGAATTATGTTATTAGTGTCTAAGCATCGCAAAGCTGTATGCGTAAAGGCGTCTGACGTCACAGTGGCTTGCCTGAAACCAAGGAATTTGAGAAACATGTGCTTACAGGGGCGTCGAAGCGCCTTCTCCCGCTGATGGAGCAAAGTTGCTACAGTGACAAAGACAAGCTCCGCGCTCATGGGCAATTTATATGAGGCAACTGTGCTGCGAGTATCTAAGTAGTCGTCGTGCATGGATAAAATGCAATGTTTCAAACAGATCTGATGAATTCACCTACTTTGAAAAAGTGTGCGTTAGGGAGTTCTTTTGACACAAAGCGAAAATCTACAGTCAAGCGTCAATCAGCAGACAGCCGTGTGTTCTTTAGTCATGAGCCTGTTGTCAAAACGGCAGAAAAAAATGTTCACAAACGAAATATTGTTTCTACACTTAAAATGAACAAAGAAAAAATTAGCTAGCCTGATATAAGTCATGTTCATGACGATGCAAATGTAACGAGATTTCGAACTGTTCTGTTGCACACGTTGGGACTCATTTTATTTTTCTACAAAAATCATTTGTCTTGACGGGAATCGAACCCGGGCCGCCCTGCGTGACAAGGCAGATTCCTATCCGCTAGACCATTTGGGAAGACTTGATATGTACACCCTAAGATATCTAAGTGTCATTTCGATGAGGTCTGTAGCAGAGGCCATAGAGCACAGCAAACAAATAATCATGTGTTTAAATATCCTTGTCGTTTTGAAAAATTACCATTGTCACCTGCACAGGAATGCCATGCGGCCAACATTGAAGAAATGTGCTTCTCAAATTTGTCATTAACACTGTTTTCCACACGCTCTTTTCATTGCATTGCCATATAAACAATTGGTCATTGATGCGTCACGAATAACGACAATGCGTCGAAAATTAAAGAAATGTAAACATGAATTATGTTATTACTGTCTAAGCATCGCAAAGCTGTATGCGTAAAGGCGTCTGACGTCACAGTGGCTTGCCTGAAACAAAGGAATTCGAGAAACATGTGCTTACAGGGGCGTCGAAGCGCCTTCTCCCGCTGATGGAGCAAAGTTGCTACAGTGACAAAGACAAGCTCCGCGCTCATTGGGCAATTTATATGAGGCAACTGTGCTGCGAGTATCTAAGTAGTCGTCGTGCATGGATAAAATGCAATGTTTCAAACAGATCTGATGAATTCACCTACTTTGAAAAAGTGTGCGTTAGGGAGTTCTTTTGACACAAAGCGAAAATCTACAGTCAAGCGTCAATCAGCAGACAGCCGTGTGTTCTTTAGTAATAAGCCTGTTGTCAAAACGGCAGAAGAAAATGTTCACAAACGAAATATTGTTTCTACACTTAAAATGAACAAAGAAAAAATGAGCTAGCCTGATATAAGTCATGTTCATGACGATGCAAATGTAACGAGATTTCGAACTGTTCTGTTGCACACGTTGGGACTCATTTTATTTTTCTACAAAAAACATTTGCCATGACGGGAATCGAACCCGGGCCGCCCTGCGTTACAAGGTAGATGCCTATCCGCTAGACCATTTGGGAAGACTTGATATGTACACCCTAAGATATCTAAGTATCATTTCGATGAGGTCTGTAGCAGAGGCCATAGAGCACAGCAAACAAATAATCATGTGTTTAAATATCCTTGTCGTTTTGAAAAATTACCATTGTCACCTGCACAGGAATGCCATGCGGCCAACATTGAAGAAATGTGCTTCTCAAATCTGTCATTAACACTGTTTTCCACACGCTTTTTTCATTGCATTGCCATATAATCAATTGGTCATTGATGCGTCACGAATAACGACAATGCGTCGAAAATTAAAGAAATGTAAACATGAATTATGTTATTACTGTCTAAGCATCGCAAAGCTGAATGCGTAAAGGCGTCTGACGTCACAGTGGCTTGCCTTAAACAAAGGAATTAGAGAAACATGTGTTTACAGGGGCGTCGAACCGCCTTCTCCCGCTGATGGAGCAAAGTTGCTACAGTGACAAAGACAAGCTCCGCGCTCATGGGCAATTTATATGAGGCAACTGTGCTGCGAGTATCTCAGTAGTCGTCGTGCATGGATAAAATGCAATGTTTCAAACAGATCTGATGAATTCACCTACTTTGAAAAAGTGTGCGTTAGGGAGTTCTTTTGACACAAAGCGAAAATCTACAGTCAAGCGTCAATCAGCAGACAGCCGTGTGTTCTTTAGTAATGAGCCTGTTGTCAAAACGGCAGAAAAAAATGTTCACAAACGAAATATTGTTTCTACACTTAAAATGAACAAAGAAAAAATTAGCTAGCCTGATATAAGTCATGTTCATGACGATGCAAATGTAACGAGATTTCGAACTGTTCTGTTGCACACGTTGGGACTCATTTTATTTTTCTACAAAAATCATTTGCCATGACGGGAATCGAACCCGGGCCGCCCTGCGTGACAAGGCAGATTCCTATCCGCTAGACCATTTGGGAAGACTTGATATGTACACCCTAAGATATCTAAGTGTCATTTCGATGAGGTCTGTAGCAGAGTCCATAGATTAGATTAGATTAGATTAGATTCAACTTTATTGTCATTGTGCAGAGTACAAGTACAGAGACAACGAAATGCAGTTAGCGTCTAACCAGAAGTGCAAAATAGCAGAAAGTGCAATGAACAGTATTTACAGGTAGTGCAATATATGATCAGTAGTAGTGCAGTATAATATAGCAGTGCAGTATAGCAGTATATGAGTACAGTAGCATTATAGCAGAATAAATAGTTACAGTATGAACAGTGTAGCAGCATATGAGCTGTATGGGTAATGCAGTCTAGCAGTATATATGTATTAACAGTAGCATGAGGTAGATAGCAGAATAAATATAAATATGAATATGGAATGCCGTATAAACAGTATAAACAGGTATGTACAGTATGTGCAGTAGTATTAAAGAAAATATAAGGATATGTGCATTATGTGCAGTATGAACAGTATGGACAGGTATGTACAGAAGAGCAGTGGTATGAGTAAGAGCAGGGGAGGGGAGGGGAGTAATAGTGCAATAGTGCAATTGTCCGGGGGGGGGGGGGTTGCAGGGGTAGTAGGTTGTCAGGTCGGTGCAGTGTTCGAGTTCAGTAGGGTGACAGCCGCAGGGAAGAAGCTGCCTCTGAACCTACTGGTTCGGGTGCGGAGAGACCTGTAGCGCCTCCCGGAGGGGAGTGGGGTGAAAAGTCTATGGTTGGGGTGAGAGATGTCCTTGACGATGCTGCGTGCCTTACGCAAGCATCGTTTGCCCTGGACAGCCTCGATGGAGGGGAGTGAGGAACCGGTGATGCGTTGGGCAGTTTTCACCACCCTCTGCAGTGCTTTCCGGTCCGATGCCGAGCAGTTGCCATACCATACTGTGACACAGTAGGTAAGGATACTCTCGATGGTGCAGTGGTAGAAATTCACCAGGATCTGAGGAGACAGATGGACCTTCTTTAGTCTCCTCAGGAAGAAGAGACGCTGGTGAGCCTTCTTTATCAGGGTGGAGGTGTTGAGGGTCCAGGAGAGGTCCTCAGAGATGTGGACACCCAGAAACTTGAAGCTGGTGACTCGCTCCACCTCAGTCTCGTTGATGAGGATGGGGGTGTGTGCGCCAGCTTTAGACTTCCTGAAGTCCACAATGAGTTCTTTGGTCTTCTTGGTGTTGAGAGCCAGGTTATTGTCGTTGCACCACACTGTTAGGTGCTGTACCTCCTCCCTGTAGGCCGACTCATCGTTGTTGCTGATGAGACCGATCACCGTTGTGTCGTCTGCAAACTTAACAATGGTGTTTGAGCCATGTACAGGTGTGCAGTCGTAGGTGAAGAGGGAGTAAAGGAGGGGGCTCAGCACACAGCCTTGTGGAACGCCGGTGTTCAGGATGAGGGTTGAGGAGGTGTGGTTGTGAAGCCTAACAGACTGCGGCCTGTTGGTCAGGAAGTCTAGAATCCAGGTGCAGAGGGAGGGGTTGATGCCCAGTTGCCTGAGTTTGGAGATCAGTTTGGAGGGGATGATGGTGTTGAATGCTGAGCTGAAGTCAATAAACAGCATTCTCACATAAGAGTTAGTCTTGTCGAGGTGGGACAGGGCGGAGTGAAGTGCCGTCGAAATGGCATCCTCTGTACTCCTGTTCTGCCGGTAGGCGAATTGAAAGGGGTCCAGTGTGGGTGGTAGGCAGGTCTTGAGTTGGGCTAAGACCAGCCTCTCGAAGCACTTCATGATGATGGGCGTGAGTGCCACTGGTCGGAAGTCATTTAAGCTCGTTGCAGTGGAGTGTTTTGGCACCGGCACGATGGAGGTGGTTTTGAAGCACGCGGGGACAGCTGCTTGGGCTAGGGACAGGTTGAATATGTCAGTCCAAACCTTAGTCAGCTGCACAGCGCAGGCCCTGAGGACGCGTCCGGGAATCCCATCAGGACCAGCAGCCTTGCGTGCGTTAGTCCTGCTCAGTGCCGCACACACGTCGGTGGGAGATAGAGTGAGGGGCTGGTGATCCGCAGGGAGCACAGCCTTGATGGCCACCTCCTTGTTGTCCCTGTCAAAGCGGCCGTAGAAGTGGTTCAGCTCATCAGGGAGGGAGGCGTCAACGGAGAGGGGTGAGGTGTTAGTTGTTTTGTAGTCTGTGATGGCCTGGATGCCCTGCCACATGCGTCGGGGGTCAGAGTTGTTTCTGAAGTGATCCTCTATCCTCAGCTTGTGGTTGTGCTTGGCCTTTTTGATGCCCCTCTGCAGATTAGCCCTGGATGAGCTATAGGCCCGAGCATCCCCTGATCTGAAGGCAATGTCGCGTGCCTTCAGCAGGAGTCGGACCTCACTGTTCATCCATGGCTTCTGATTAGGGAAAGTGGTGATCCGCTTGAGTGTGGTGACACTGCTGATGTTGGAATTGATGTAGTCCAAAACAGATGAGGCATATGAATCAATGTCCGTGTGGGAGTCGTGGGTGGCCTGAGTGGCAAACACACCCCAGTCAGTGTTTCCAAAACGCTGCTGGAGCGCTGAGTCAGCTCCCTCTGGCCAGACCTTGACTGTCCTCACTGTAGGTTTCACTCGTTTGATGAGTGCTGAGTACTTGGGCAGTAGGAACAATGAGAGGTGGTCTGATTGACCTAGGTGGGGGAGGGGAACGGCTTTGTACGCCTCAGCCATGCTGGTGTATACTTGGTCCAATGTCCTGTCTCCTCTGGTGGGGCATGAGACATTTCGGTGGAATTTGGGCAGTACAGTCTTTAGGTTGGAGTGATTGAAGTCACCCGCGACAATGAAGGCTGCCTCGGGATGCAGAGTCTGTTGTTTGCTAATGGCAGCATGCAGTTCTTTCATAGCAATCTTAGCATTAGCATCCGGGGGGATATAGGCTGCCGTGATAACAGTAGACGTGAACTCTCTGGGCAGATAGAAAGGTCTACACTTAACCATGAGAAACTCCAGGTTAGCTGAGCAGTGACTCTCGGTGATGGTAGTGTCCGTGCACCACGTCTTGTTAACATAAATGCACAAACCTCCACCTCTGGTCTTACCGGAGTCACCTGCTGTTCTGTCTGCTCGGAGAACGCAGCGCCCTGCTAGCTCGATAGCGTTGTCGGGAACCTCGCTGTTGAGCCAGGTTTCAGTGAAAACCATGATGTTACAGTCCATAATCCATTTGTGGGTGGTGATCCGCAGCCGCAGTTCATCCATCTTGTTTGCCAGGGAACGAACATTAGCAAGGAAAAGGCTAGGTAGTGAGAGTCGGTGTGGGGTTAGCTTTAGCCTAGCTCTCAGCCCACCTCGGCTCCCTCGCCTGTGTTTTCTTTTCCGAGCCGGTCTGGGGCCTCTTCCGGTCGGTGTAGCGGAGTTAGCTGGACCCGCTGTTTTGCTAATCTCGGGTATATCGGGTATATCGTCGATAAAGATGACTGGAGTGCCGGAACCGATGTCCAGAAGTTCTTGTCGGCTGTACGATATGTACGCTAAACTGTTTTTAGCGAGAATACTTAAGATAAACAAGCAAATAACTACTAGTTCGCAAACTCTGGAGAGACACTGAGCGTCGCGATGCATGCGCGCCGCCATCTTGGTCATGATATGGTTATGAGCACACCAAACAAATAATCATGTGTTTAAATATCGTTGTCGTTTTGAAAAATTACCATTGTCACCTGCACAGGAATGCCATGCGGCCAACATTGAAGAAATGTGCTTCTCAAATCTGTCATTAACACTGTTTTCCACACGCTTTTTTCATTGCATTGCCATATAATCAATTGGTCATTGATGCGTCACGAATAACGACAATGCGTCGAAAATTAAAGAAATGTAAACATGAATTATGTTATTACTGTCTAAGCATCGCAAAGCTGTATGCGTAAAGGCGTCTGACGTCACAGTGGCTTGCCTGAAACAAAGGAATCAGAGAAACATGTGCTTACAGGGGCGTCGAACCGCCTTCTCCCGCTGATGGGGCAAAGTTGCTACAGTGACAAAGACAAGCTCCGCGCTCATGGGCAATGTATATGGGGCAACTGTGCTGCGAGTATCTAAGCAGTCGTCGTGCATGGATAAAATGCAATGTTTCAAACAGATCTGATGAATTCACCTACTTTGAAAAAGTGTGCGTTAGGAAGTTCTTTTGACACAAAGCGAAAATCTACAGTCAAGCGTCAATCAGCAGACAGCCGTGTGTTCTTTAGTCATGAGCCTGTTGTCAAAACGGCAGAAAAAAATGGTCACAAACGAAATATTGTTTCTACACTTAAAATGAACAAAGAAAAAATGAGCTAGCCTGATATAAGTCATGTTCATGACGATGCAAATGTAACGAGATTTCGAACTGTTCTGTTGCACACGTTGGGACTCATTTTATTTTTCTACAAAAAACATTTGCCATGACGGGAATCGAACCCGGGCCGCCCTGCGTTACAAGGTAGATGCCTATCCGCTAGACCATTTGGGAAAACTTGATATGTACACCCTAAGATAACTAAGTGTCATTTCGATGAGGTCTGTAGCAGAGGCCATAGAGCACAGCAAACAAATAATCATGTGTTTAAATATCCTTGTCGTTTTGAAAAATTACCATTGTCACCTGCACAGGAATGCCATGCGGCCAACATTGAAGAAATGTGCTTCTCAAATCTGTCATTAACACTGTTTTCCACACGCTTTTTTCATTGCATTGCCATATAATCAATTGGTCATTGATGCGTCACGAATAACGACAATGCGTCGAAAATTAAAGAAATGTAAACATGAATTATGTTATTACTGTCTAAGCATCGCAAAGCTGAATGCGTAAAGGCGTCTGACGTCACAGTGGCTTGCCTGAAACAAAGGAATTAGAGAAACATGTGTTTACAGGGGCGTCGAACCGCCTTCTCCCGCTGATGGAGCAAAGTTGCTACAGTGACAAAGACCAGCTCCGCGCTCATGGGCAATGTATATGGGGCAACTGTGCTGCGAGTATCTAAGCAGTCGTCGTGCATGGATAAAATGCAATGTTTCAAACAGATCTGATGAATTCACCTACTTTGAAAAAGTGTGCGTTAGGGAGTTCTTTTGACAAAAAGCGAAAATCTACAGTCAAGCGTCAATCAGCAGACAGCCGTGTGTTCTTTAGTAATGAGCCTGTTGTCAAAACGGCAGAAAAAAATGTTCACAAACGAAATATTGTTTCTACACTTAAAATGAACAACGAAAAAATGAGCTAGCCTGATATAAGTCATGTTCATGACGATGCAAATGTAACGAGATTTCGAACTGTTCTGTTGCACACGTTGGGACTCATTTTATTTTTCTACAAAAAACATTTGCCATGACGGGAATCGAACCCGGGCCGCCCTGCGTTACAAGGTAGATGCCTATCCGCTAGACCATTTGGGAAAACTTGATATGTACACCCTAAGATATCTAAGTGTCATTTCGATGAGGTCTGTAGCAGAGGCCATAGAGCACAGCAAACAAATAATCATGTGTTGAAATATCCTTGTCGTTTTGAAAAATTACCATTGTCACCTGCACAGGAATGCCATGCGGCCAACATTGAAGAAATGTGCTTCTCAAATCTGTCATTAACACTGTTTTCCATACGCTTTTTTCATTGCATTGCCATATAATCAATTGGTCATTGATGCGTCACGAATAACGACAATGCGTCGAAAATTAAAGAAATGTAAACATGAATTATGTTATTACTGTCTAAGCATCGCAAAGCTGTATGCGTAAAGGCGTCTGACGTCACAGTGGCTTGCCTGAAACAAAGGAATTAGAGAAACATGTGCTTACAGGGGCGTCGAACCGCCTTCTCCCGCTGATGGAGCAAAGTTGCTACAGTGACAAAGACAAGCTCCGCGCTCATGGGCAATTTATATGAGGCAACTGTGCTGCGAGTATCTAAGTAGTCGTCGTGCATGGATAAAATGCAATGTTTCAAACAGATCTGATGAATTCACCTACTTTGAAAAAGTGTGCGTTAGGGAGTTCTTTTGACACAAAGCGAAAATCTACAGTCAAGCGTCAATCAGCAGACAGCCGTGTGTTCTTTAGTCATGAGCCTGTTGTCAAAACGGCAGAAAAAAATGTTCACAAACGAAATATTGTTTCTACACTTAAAATGAACAAAGAAAAAATTAGCTAGCCTGATATAAGTCATGTTCATGACGATGCAAATGTAACGAGATTTCGAACTGTTCTGTTGCACACGTTGGGACTCATTTTATTTTTCTACAAAAAACATTTGCCATGACGGGAATCGAACCCGGGCCGCCATGGGTTACAAGGTAGATGCCTATCCGCTAGACCATTTGGGAAAACTTGATATGTACACCCTAAGATATCTAAGTGTCATTTCGATGAGGTCTGTAGCAGAGGCCATAGAGCACAGCAAACAAATAATCATGTGTTTAAATATCCTTGTCGTTTTGAAAAATTACCATTGTCACCTGCACAGGAATGCCATGCGGCCAACATTGAAGAAATGTGCTTCTCAAATCTGTCATTAACACTCTTTTCCACACGCTTTTTTCATTGCATTGCCATATAATCAATTGGTCATTGATGCGTCACGAATAACGACAATGCGTCGAAAATTAAAGAAATGTAAACATGAATTATGTTATTACTGTCTAAGCATCGCAAAGCTGTATGCGTAAAGGCATCTGACGTCACAGTGGCTTGCCTGAAACAAAGGAATTAGAGAAACATGTGCTTACAGGGGCGTCGAACCGCCTTCTCCCGCTGATGGAGCAAAGTTGCTACAGTGACAAAGACAAGCTCCGCGCTCATGGGCAATTTATATGAGGCAACTGTGCTGCGAGTATCTAAGTAGTCGTCGTGCATGGATAAAATGCAATGTTTCAAACAGATCTGATGAATTCACCTACTTTGAAAAAGTGTGCGTTAGGGAGTTCTTTTGACACAAAGCGAAAATCTACAGTCAAGCGTCAATCAGCAGACAGCCGTGTGTTCTTTAGTCATGAGCCTGTTGTCAAAACGGCAGAAAAAAATGGTCACAAACGAAATATTGTTTCTACACTTAAAATGAACAAAGAAAAAATTAGCTAGCCTGATATAAGTCATGTTCATGACGATGCAAATGTAACGAGATTTCGAACTGTTCTGTTGCACACGTTGGGACTCATTTTATTTTTCTACAAAAAACATTTGCCATGACGGGAATCGAACCCTGGCCGCCCTGCGTTACAAGGTAGATGCCTATCCGCTAGACCATTTGGGAAAACTTGATATGTACACCCTAAGATATCTAAGTGTCATTTCGATGAGGTCTGTAGCAGAGGCCATAGAGCACAGCAAACAAATAATCATGTGTTTAAATATCCTTGTCGTTTTGAAAAATTACCATTGTCACCTGCACAGGAATGCCATGCGGCCAACATTGAAGAAATGTGCTTCTCAAATCTGTCATTAACACTGTTTTCCACACGCTTTTTTCATTGCATTGCCATATAATCAATTGGTCATTGATGCGTCACGAATAACGACAATGCGTCGAAAATTAAAGAAATGTAAACATGAATTATGTTATTACTGTCTAAGCATCGCAAAGCTGTATGCGTAAAGGCGTCTGACGTCACAGTGGCTTGCCTGAAACAAAGGAATTAGAGAAACATGTGCTTACAGGGGCGTCGAACCGCCTTCTCCCGCTGATGGAGCAAAGTTGCTACAGTGACAAAGACAAGCTCAGCGCTCATGGGCAATTTATATGAGGCAACTGTGCTGCGAGTATCTAAGTAGTCGTCGTGCATGGATAAAATGCAATGTTTCAAACAGATCTGATGAATTCACCTACTTTGAAAAAGTGTGCGTTAGGGAGTTCTTTTGACACAAAGCGAAAATCTACAGTCAAGCGTCAATCAGAAGACAGCCGTGTGTTCTTTAGTAATGAGCCTGTTGTCAAAACGGCAGAAAAAAATGTTCACAAACGAAATATTGTTTCTACACTTAAAATGAACAAAGAAAAAATTAGCTAGCCTGATATAAGTCATGTTCATGACGATGCAAATGTAACGAGATTTCGAACTGTTCTGTTGCACACGTTGGGACTCATTTTATTTTTCTACAAAAATCATTTGCCATGACGGGAATCGAACCCAGGCCGCCCTGCGTGACAAGGCAGATTCCTATCCGCTAGACCATTTGGGAAGACTTGATATGTACACCCTAAGATATCTAAGTGTCATTTCGATGAGGTCTGTAGCAGAGGCCATAGAGCACAGCAAACAAATAATCATGTGTTGAAATATCCTTGTCGTTTTGAAAAATTACCATTGTCACCTGCACAGGAATGCCATGCGGCCAACATTGAAGAAATGTGCTTCTCAAATCTGTCATTAACACTGTTTTCCACACGCTTTTTTCATTGCATTGCCATATAATCAATTGGTCATTGATGCGTCACGAATAACGACAATGCGTCGAAAATTAAAGAAATGTAAACATGAATTATGTTATTACTGTCTAAGCATCGCAAAGCTGTATGCGTAAAGGCGTCTGACGTCACAGTGGCTTGCCTGAAACAAAGGAATCAGAGAAACATGTGCTTACAGGGGCGTCGAAGCGCCTTCTCCCGCTGATGGAGCAAAGTTGCTACAGTGACAAAGACAAGCTCCGCGCTCATGGGCAATTTATATGGGGCAACTGTGCTGCGAGTATCTAAGCAGTCGTCGTGCATGGATAAAATGCAATGTTTCAAACAGATCTGATGAATTCACCTACTTTGAAAAAGTGTGCGTTAGGGAGTTCTTTTGACACAAAGCGAAAATCTACAGTCAAGCGTCAATCAGCAGACAGCCGTGTGTTCTTTAGTAATGAGCCTGTTGTCAAAACGGCAGAAAAAAATGTTCACAAACGAAATATTGTTTCTACACTTAAAATGAACAAAGAAAAAATTAGCTAGCCTGATATAAGTCATGTTCATGACGATGCAAATGTAACGAGATTTCGAACTGTTCTGTTGCACACGTTGGGACTCATTTTATTTTTCTACAAAAAACATTTGCAATGACGGGCATCGAACCCGGGCCGCCCTGCGTTACAAGGTAGATGCCTATCCGCTAGACCATTTGGGAAGACTTGATATGTACACCCTAAGATATCTAAGTGTCATTTCGATGAGGTCTGTAGCAGAGGCCATAGAGCACAGCAAACACATAATCATGTGTTGAAATATCCTTGTCGTTTTGAAAAATTACCATTGTCACCTGCACAGGAATGCCATGCGGCCAACATTGAAGAAATGTGCTTCTCAAATCTGTCATTAACACTGTTTTCCACACGCTTTTTTCATTGCATTGCCATATAATCAATTGGTCATTGATGCGTCACGAATAACGACAATGCGTCGAAAATTAAAGAAATGTAAACATGAATTATGTTATTACTGTCTAAGCATCGCAAAGCTGTATGCGTAAAGGCGTCTGACGTCACAGTGGCTTGCCTGAAACAAAGGAATTAGAGAATCATGTGCTTACAGGGGCGTCGAACCGCCTTCTCCCGCTGATGGAGCAAAGTTGTTCCAGTGACAAAGACAAGCTCCGCGCTCATGGGCAATTTATATGAGGCAACTGTGCTGCGAGTATCTAAGTAGTCGTCGTGCATGGATAAAATGCAATGTTTCAAACAGATCTGATGAATTCACCTACTTTGAAAAAGTGTGCATTAGGGAGTTCTTTTGACACAAAGCGAAAATCTACAGTCAAGCGTCAATCAGCAGACAGCCGTGTGTTCTTTAGTAATGAGCCTGTTGTAAAAACGGCAGAAAAAAATGTTCACAAACGAAATATTGTTTCTACACTTAAAATGAACAAAGAAAAAATTAGCTAGCCTGATAT
Organism: Argentina silus; assembly: GCF_951799395.1. Taxonomy (NCBI): domain Eukaryota; kingdom Metazoa; phylum Chordata; class Actinopteri; order Argentiniformes; family Argentinidae; genus Argentina; species Argentina silus. The sequence goes on along the minus strand of NW_028152764.1, from coordinate 34,594 downwards.
AAGTCATGTTCATGACGATGCAAATGTAACGAGATTTCGAACTGTTCTGTTGCACACGTTGGGACTCATTTTATTTTTCTACAAAAATCATTTGCCATGACGGGAATCGAACCCGGGCCGCCCTGCGTGACAAGGCAGATTCCTATCCGCTAGACCATTTGGGAAGACTTGATATGTACACCCTAAGATATCTAAGTGTCATTTCGATGAGGTCTGTAGCAGAGGCCATAGAGCACAGCAAACAAATAATCATGTGTTTAAATATCCTTGTCGTTTTGAAAAATTACCATTGTCACCTGCACAGGAATGCCATGCGGCCAACATTGAAGAAATGTGCTTCTCAAATCTGTCATTAACACTGTTTTCCACACGCTTTTTTCATTGCATTGCCATATAATCAATTGGTCATTGATGCGTCACCAATAACGACAATGCGTCGAAAATTAAAGAAATGTAAACATGAATTATGTTATTACTGTCTAAGCATCGCAAAGCTGTATGCGTAAAGGCGTCTGACGTCACAGTGGCTTGCCTGAAACAAAGGAATCAGAGAAACATGTGCTTACAGGGGCGTCGAACCGCCTTCTCCCGCTGATGGAGCAAAGTTGTTCCAGTGACAAAGACAAGCTCCGCGCTCATGGGCAATTTATATGGGGCAACTGTGCTGCGAGTATCTAAGCAGTCGTCGTGCATGGATAAAATGCAATGTTTCAAACAGATCTGATGAATTCACCTACTTTGAAAAAGTGTGCGTTAGGGAGTTCTTTTGACACAAAGCGAAAATCTACAGTCAAGCGTCAATCAGCAGACAGCCGTGTGTTCTTTAGTAATGAGCCTGTTGTCAAAACGGCAGAAAAAAATGTTCACAAACGAAATATTGTTTCTACACTTAAAATGAACAAAGAAAAAATTAGCTAGCCTGATATAAGTCATGTTCATGACGATGCAAATGTAACGAGATTTCGAACTGTTCTGTTGCACACGTTAGGACTCATTTTATTTTTCTACAAAAAACATTTGCCATGACGGGAATCGAACCCGGGCCGCCCTGCGTTACAAGGTAGATGCCTATCCGCTAGACCATTTGGGAAGACTTGATATGTACACCCTAAGATATCTAAGTGTCATTTCGATGAGGTCTGTAGCAGAGGCCATAGAGCACAGCAAACAAATAATCATGTGTTTAAATATCCTTGTCGTTTTGAAAAATTACCATTGTCACCTGCACAGGAATGCCATGCGGCCAACATTGAAGAAATGTGCTTCTCAAATCTGTCATTAACACTGTTTTCCACACGCTTTTTTCATTGCATTGCCATATAATCAATTGGTCATTGATGCGTCACGAATAACGACAATGCGTCGAAAATTAAAGAAATGTAAACATGAATTATGTTATTACTGTCTAAGCATCGCAAAGCTGTATGCGTAAAGGCGTCTGACGTCACAGTGGCTTGCCTGAAACAAAGGAATTAGAGAAACATGTGCTTACAGGGGCGTCGAACCGCCTTCTCCCGCTGATGGAGCAAAGTTGCTACAGTGACAAAGACAAGCTCCGCGCTCATGGGCAATTTATATGAGGCAACTGTGCTGCGAGTATCTAAGTAGTCGTCGTGCATGGATAAAATGCAATGTTTCAAACAGATCTGATGAATTCACCTACTTTGAAAAAGTGTGCGTTAGGGAGTTCTTTTGACACAAAGCGAAAATCTACAGTCAAGCGTCAATCAGCAGACAGCCGTGTGTTCTTTAGTAATGAGCCTGTTGTCAAAACGGCAGAAAAAAATGTTCACAAACGAAATATTGTTTCTACAATTAAAATGAACAAAGAAAAAATTAGCTAGCCTGATATAAGTCATGTTCATGACGATGCAAATGTAACGAGATTTCGAACTGTTCTGTTGCACACGTTGGGACTCATTTTATTTTTCTACAAAAAACATTTGCCATGACGGGAATCGAACCCGGGCCGCCCTGCGTTACAAGGTAGATGCCTATCCGCTAGACCATTTGGGAAGACTTGATATGTACACCCTAAGATATCTAAGTGTCATTTCGATGAGGTCTGTAGCAGAGGCCATAGAGCACAGCAAACAAATAATCATGTGTTTAAATATCCTTGTCGTTTTGAAAAATTACCATTGTCACCTGCACAGGAATGGCATGCGGCCAACATTGAAGAAATGTGCTTCTCAAATCTGTCATTAACACTGTTTTCCACACGCTTTTTTCATTGCATTGCCATATAATCAATTGGTCATTGATGCGTCACGAATAACGACAATGCGTCGAAAATTAAAGAAATGTAAACATGAATTATGTTATTACTGTCTAATCATCGCAAAGCTGTATGCGTAAAGGCGTCTGACGTCACAGTGGCTTGCCTGAAACAAAGGAATTAGAGAAACATGTGCTTACAGGGGCGTCGAACCGCCTTCTCCCGCTGATGGAGCAAAGTTGTTCCAGTGACAAAGACAAGCTCCGCGCTCATGGGCAATTTATATGAGGCAACTGTGCTGCGAGTATCTAAGTAGTCGTCGTGCATGGATAAAATGCAATGTTTCAAACAGATCTGATGAATTCACCTACTTTGAAAAAGTGTGCGTTAGGAAGTTCTTTTGACACAAAGCGAAAATCTACAGTCAAGCGTCAATCAGCAGACAGCCGTGTGTTCTTTAGTCATGAGCCTGTTGTCAAAACGTCAGAAAAAAATGGTCACAAACGAAATATTGTTTCTACACTTAAAATGAACAAAGAAAAAATGAGCTAGCCTGATATAAGTCGTGTTCATGACGATGCAAATGTAACGAGATTTCGAACTGTTCTGTTGCACACGTTGGGACTCATTTTATTTTTCTACAAAAAACATTTGCCATGACGGGAATCGAACCCCGGCCGCCCTGCGTGACAAAGCAGATTCCTATCTGCTAGACCATTTGGGAAGACTTGATATGTATACCCTAAGATATCTAAATGTCATTTCGATGAGGTCTGTAGCAGAGGCCATAGAGCACAGCAAACAAATAATCATGTGTTTAAATATCCTTGTCGTTTTGAAAAATTACCATTGTCACCTGCACAGGAATGCCATGCGGCCAACATTGAAGAAATGTGCTTCTCAAATCTGTCATTAACACTGTTTTCCACACGCTTTTTTCATTGCATTGCCATATAATCAATTGGTCATTGATGCGTCACGAATAACGACAATGCGTCGAAAATTAAAGAAATGTAAACATGAATTATGTTATTACTGTCTAAGCATCGCAAAGCTGTATGCGTAAAGGCGTCTGACGTCACAGTGGCTTGCCTGAAACAAAGGAATTAGAGAAACATGTGCTTACAGGGGCGTCGAACCGCCTTCTCCCGCTGATGGAGCAAAGTTGCTACAGTGACAAAGACAAGCTCCGCGCTCATGGGCAATTTATATGAGGCAACTGTGCTGCGAGTATCTAAGTAGTCGTCGTGCATGGATAAAATGCAATGTTTCAAACAGATCTGATGAATTCACCTACTTTGAAAAAGTGTGCGTTAGGGAGTTCTTTTGACACAAAGCGAAAATCTACAGTCAAGCGTCAATCAGCAGACAGCCGTGTGTTCTTTAGTCATGAGCCTGTTGTCAAAACGGCAGAAAAAAATGTTCACAAACGAAATATTGTTTCTACACTTAAAATGAACAAAGAAAAAATGAGCTAGCCTGATATAAGTCATGTTCATGACGATGCAAATGTAACGAGATTTCGAACTGTTCTGTTGCACACGTTGGGACTCATTTTATTTTTCTACAAAAAATATTTGCCATGACGGGAATCGAACCCGGGCCGCCATGGGTTACAAGGTAGATGCCTATCCGCTAGACCATTTGGGAAAACTTGATATGTATACCCTAAGATATCTAAGTGTCATTTCGATGAGGTCTGTAGCAGAGGCCAAAGAGCACAGCAAACAAATAATCATGTGTTTAAATATCCTTGTCGTTTTGAAAAATTACCATTGTCACCTGCACAGGAATGCCATGCGGCCAACATTGAAGAAATGTGCTTCTCAAATCTGTCATTAACACTGTTTTCCACACGCTTTTTTCATTGCATTGCCATATAATCAATTGGTCATTGATGCGTCACGAATAACGACAATGCGTCGAAAATTAAAGAAATGTAAACATGAATTATGTTATTACTGTCTAAGCATCGCAAAGCTGTATGCGTAAAGGCGTCTGACGTCACAGTGGCTTGCCTGAAACAAAGGAATTAGAGAAACATGTGCTTACAGGGGCGTCGAACCGCCTTCTCCCGCTGATGGAGCAAAGTTGCTACAGTGACAAAGACAAGCTCCGCGCTCATGGGCAATTTATATGAGGCAACTGTGCTGCGAGTATCTAAGTAGTCGTCGTGCATGGATAAAATGCAATGTTTCAAACAGATCTGATGAATTCACCTACTTTGAAAAAGTGTGCGTTAGGGAGTTCTTTTGACACAAAGCGAAAATCTACAGTCAAGCGTCAATCAGCAGACAGCCGTGTGTTCTTTAGTCATGAGCCTGTTGTCAAAACGGCAGAAAAAAATGGTCACAAACGAAATATTGTTTCTACACTTAAAATGAACAAAGAAAAAATGAGCTAGCCTGATATAAGTCATGTTCATGACGATGCAAATGTAACGAGATTTCGAACTGTTCTGTTGCACACGTTGGGACTCATTTTATTTTTCTACAAAAAATATTTGCCATGACGGGAATCGAACCCGGGCCGCCATGGGTTACAAGGTAGATGCCTATCCGCTAGACCATTTGGGAAAACTTGATATGTATACCCTAAGATATCTAAGTGTCATTTCGATGAGGTCTGTAGCAGAGGCCAAAGAGCACAGCAAACAAATAATCATGTGTTTAAATATCCTTGTCGTTTTGAAAAATTACCATTGTCACCTGCACAGGAATGCCATGCGGCCAACATTGAAGAAATGTGCTTCTCAAATCTGTCATTAACACTGTTTTCCACACGCTTTTTTCATTGCATTGCCATATAATCAATTGGTCATTGATGCGTCACGAATAACGACAATGCGTCGAAAATTAAAGAAATGTAAACATGAATTATGTTATTACTGTCTAAGCATCGCAAAGCTGTATGCGTAAAGGCGTCTGACGTCACAGTGGCTTGCCTGAAACAAAGGAATTAGAGAAACATGTGCTTACAGGGGCGTCGAACCGCCTTCTCCCGCTGATGGAGCAAAGTTGCTACAGTGACAAAGACAAGCTCCGCGCTCATGGGCAATTTATATGAGGCAACTGTGCTGCGAGTATCTAAGTAGTCGTCGTGCATGGATAAAATGCAATGTTTCAAACAGATCTGATGAATTCACCTACTTTGAAAAAGTGTGCGTTAGGAAGTTCTTTTGACACAAAGCGAAAATCTACAGTCAAGCGTCAATCAGCAGACAGCCGTGTGTTCTTTAGTCATGAGCCTGTTGTCAAAACGGCAGAAAAAAATGGTCACAAACGAAATATTGTTTCTACACTTAAAATGAACAAAGAAAAAATGAGCTAGCCTGATATAAGTCATGTTCATGACGATGCAAATGTAACGAGATTTCGAACTGTTCTGTTGCACACGTTGGGACTCATTTTATTTTTCTACAAAAAATATTTGCCATGACGGGAATCGAACCCGGGCCGCCATGGGTTACAAGGTAGATGCCTATCCGCTAGACCATTTGGGAAAACTTGATATGTATACCCTAAGATATCTAAGTGTCATTTCGATGAGGTCTGTAGCAGAGGCCAAAGAGCACAGCAAACAAATAATCATGTGTTTAAATATCCTTGTCGTTTTGAAAAATTACCATTGTCACCTGCACAGGAATGCCATGCGGCCAACATTGAAGAAATGTGCTTCTCAAATCTGTCATTAACACTGTTTTCCACACGCTTTTTTCATTGCATTGCCATATAATCAATTGGTCATTGATGCGTCACGAATAACGACAATGCGTCGAAAATTAAAGAAATGTAAACATGAATTATGTTATTACTGTCTAAGCATCGCAAAGCTGTATGCGTAAAGGCGTCTGACGTCACAGTGGCTTGCCTGAAACAAAGGAATTAGAGAAACATGTGCTTACAGGGGCGTCGAACCGCCTTCTCCCGCTGATGGAGCAAAGTTGCTACAGTGACAAAGACAAGCTCCGCGCTCATGGGCAATTTATATGAGGCAACTGTGCTGCGAGTATCTAAGTAGTCGTCGTGCATGGATAAAATGCAATGTTTCAAACAGATCTGATGAATTCACCTACTTTGAAAAAGTGTGCGTTAGGGAGTTCTTTTGACACAAAGCGAAAATCTACAGTCAAGCGTCAATCAGCAGACAGCCGTGTGTTCTTTAGTCATGAGCCTGTTGTCAAAACGGCAGAAAAAAATGGTCACAAACGAAATATTGTTTCTACACTTAAAATGAACAAAGAAAAAATGAGCTAGCCTGATATAAGTCATGTTCATGACGATGCAAATGTAACGAGATTTCGAACTGTTCTGTTGCACACGTTGGGACTCATTTTATTTTTCTACAAAAAATATTTGCCATGACGGGAATCGAACCCGGGCCGCCATGGGTTACAAGGTAGATGCCTATCCGCTAGACCATTTGGGAAAACTTGATATGTATACCCTAAGATATCTAAGTGTCATTTCGATGAGGTCTGTAGCAGAGGCCAAAGAGCACAGCAAACAAATAATCATGTGTTTAAATATCCTTGTCGTTTTGAAAAATTACCATTGTCACCTGCACAGGAATGCCATGCGGCCAACATTGAAGAAATGTGCTTCTCAAATCTGTCATTAACACTGTTTTCCACACGCTTTTTTCATTGCATTGCCATATAATCAATTGGTCATTGATGCGTCACGAATAACGACAATGCGTCGAAAATTAAAGAAATGTAAACATGAATTATGTTATTACTGTCTAAGCATCGCAAAGCTGTATGCGTAAAGGCGTCTGACGTCACAGTGGCTTGCCTGAAACAAAGGAATTAGAGAAACATGTGCTTACAGGGGCGTCGAACCGCCTTCTCCCGCTGATGGAGCAAAGTTGCTACAGTGACAAAGACAAGCTCCGCGCTCATGGGCAATTTATATGAGGCAACTGTGCTGCGAGTATCTAAGTAGTCGTCGTGCATGGATAAAATGCAATGTTTCAAACAGATCTGATGAATTCACCTACTTTGAAAAAGTGTGCGTTAGGGAGTTCTTTTGACACAAAGCGAAAATCTACAGTCAAGCGTCAATCAGCAGACAGCCGTGTGTTCTTTAGTCATGAGCCTGTTGTCAAAACGGCAGAAAAAAATGTTCACAAACGAAATATTGTTTCTACACTTAAAATGAACAAAGAAAAAATTAGCTAGCCTGATATAAGTCATGTTCATGACGATGCAAATGTAACGAGATTTCGAACTGTTCTGTTGCACACGTTGGGACTCATTTTATTTTTCTACAAAAATCATTTGCCATGACAGGAATCAAACCCGGGCCGCCTTGCGTGACAAGGCAGATGCCTATCCGCTAGACCATTTGGGAAGACTTGATATGTACACCCTAAGATATCTAAGTGTCATTTCGATGAGGTCTGTAGCACAGGCCATAGAGCACAGCAAACAAATAATCATGTGTTGAAATATCCTTGTCGTTTTGAAAAATTACCATTGTCACCTGCACAGGAATGCCATGCGGCCAACATTGAAGAAATGTGCTTCTCAAATCTGTCATTAACACTGTTTTCCACACGCTTTTTTCATTGCATTGCCATATAATCAATTGGTCATTGATGCGTCACGAATAACGACAATGCGTCGAAAATTAAAGAAATCTAAACATGAATTATGTTATTACTGTCTAAGCATCGCAAAGCTGTATGCGTAAAGGCGTCTGACGTCACAGTGGCTTGCCTGAAACAATGGAATTAGAGAATCATGTGCTTACAGGGGCGTCGAACCGCCTTCTCCCGCTGATGGAGCAAAGTTGCTCCAGTGACAAAGACAAGCTCCGCGCTCATGGGCAATTTATATGAGGCAACTGTGCTGCGAGTATCTAAGCAGTCGTCGTGCATGGATGAAATGCAATGATTCAAACAGATCTGATGAATTGACCTACTTTGAAAAAGTGTGCGTTAGGGAGTTCTTTTGACACAAAGCGAAAATCTACAGTCAAGCGTCAATCAGCAGACAGCCGTGTGTTCTTTAGTCATGAGCCTGTTGTCAAAACGGCAGAAAAAAATGGTCACAAACGAAATATTGTTTCTACACTTAAAATGAACAAAGAAAAAATGAGCAAGCCTGATATAAGTCATGTTCATGACGATGCAAATGTAACGAGATTTCGAACTGTTCTGTTGCACACGTTGGGACTCATTTTATTTTTCTACAAAAAATATTTGCCATGACGGGAATCGAACCCGGGCCGCCATGGGTTACAAGGTAGATGCCTATCCGCTAGACCATTTGGGAAAACTTGATATGTATACCCTAAGATATCTAAGTGTCATTTCGATGAGGTCTGTAGCAGAGGCCAAAGAGCACAGCAAACAAATAATCATGTGTTTAAATATCCTTGTCGTTTTGAAAAATTACCATTGTCACCTGCACAGGAATGCCATGCGGCCAACATTGAAGAAATGTGCTTCTCAAATCTGTCATTAACACTGTTTTCCACACGCTTTTTTCATTGCATTGCCATATAATCAATTGGTCATTGATGCGTCACGAATAACGACAATTCGTCGAAAATTAAAGAAATGTAAACATGAATTATGTTATTACTGTCTAAGCATCGCAAAGCTGTATGCGTAAAGGCGTCTGACGTCACAGTGGCTTGCCTGAAACAAAGGAATTAGAGAAACATGTGCTTACAGGGGCGTCGAACCGCCTTCTCCCGCTGATGGAGCAAAGTTGCTACAGTGACAAAGACAAGCTCCGCGCTCATGGGCAATTTATATGAGGCAACTGTGCTGCGAGTATCTAAGTAGTCGTCGTGCATGGATAAAATGCAATGTTTCAAACAGATCTGATGAATTCACCTACTTTGAAAAAGTGTGCGTTAGGAAGTTCTTTTGACACAAAGCGAAAATCTACAGTCAAGCGTCAATCAGCAGACAGCCGTGTGTTCTTTAGTCATGAGCCTGTTGTCAAAACGGCAGAAAAAAATGGTCACAAACGAAATATTGTTTCTACACTTAAAATGAACAAAGAAAAAATGAGCTAGCCTGATATAAGTCATGTTCATGACGATGCAAATGTAACGAGATTTCGAACTGTTCTGTTGCACACGTTGGGACTCATTTTATTTTTCTACAAAAAACATTTGCCATGACGGGAATCGAACCCGGGCCGCCCTGCGTTACAAGGTAGATGCCTATCCGCTAGACCATTTGGGAAAACGTGATATGTACACCCTAAGATATCTAAGTGTCATTTCGATGAGGTCTGTAGCAGAGGCCATAGAGCACAGCAAACAAATAATCATGTGTTGAAATATCCTTGTCGTTTTGAAAAATTACCATTGTCACCTGCACAGGAATGCCATGCGGCCAACATTGAAGAAATGTGCTTCTCAAATCTGTCATTAACACTGTTTTCCACACGCTTTTTTCATTGCATTGCCATATAATCAATTGGTCATTGATGCGTCACGAATAACGACAATGCGTCGAAAATTAAAGAAATGTAAACATGAATTATGTTATTACTGTCTAAGCATCGCAAAGCTGTATGCGTAAAGGCGTCTGACGTCACAGTGGCTTGCCTGAAACAAAGGAATTAGAGAAACATGTGCTTACAGGGGCGTCGAACCGCCTTCTCCCGCTGATGGAGCAAAGGTGCTACAGCGACAAAGACAAGCTCCGCGCTCATGGGCAATTTATATGAGGCAACTGTGCTGCGAGTATCTAAGTAGTCGTCGTGCATGGATAAAATGCAATGTTTCAAACAGATCTGATGAATTCACCTACTTTGAAAAAGTGTGCGTTAGGGAGTTCTTTTGACACAAAGCGAAAATCTACAGTCAAGCGTCAATCAGCAGACAGCCGTGTGTTCTTTAGTAATGAGCCTGTTGTCAAAACGGCAGAAAAAAATGTTCACAAACGAAATATTGTTTCTACACTTAAAATGAACAAAGAAAAAATTAGCTAGCCTGATATAAGTCATGTTCATGACGATGCAAATGTAACGAGATTTCGAACTGTTCTGTTGCACACGTTGGGACTCATTTTATTTTTCTACAAAAAACATTTGCCATGACGGGAATCGAACCCGGGCCGCCCTGCGTTACAAGGTAGATGCCTATCCGCTAGACCATTTGGGAAGACTTGATATGTACACCCTAAGATATCTAAGTGTCATTTCGATGAGGTCTGTAGCAGAGGCCATAGAGCACAGCAAACAAATAATCATGTGTTTAAATATCCTTGTCGTTTTGAAAAATTACCATTGTCACCTGCACAGGAATGCCATGCGGCCAACATTGAAGAAATGTGCTTCTCAAATCTGTCATTAACACTGTTTTCCACACGCTTTTTTCATTGCATTGCCATATAATCAAATGGTCATTGATGCGTCACGAATAACGACAATGCGTCGAAAATTAAAGAAATGTAAACATGAATTATGTTATTACTGTCTAAGCATCGCAAAGCTGTATGCGTAAAGGCGTCTGACGTCACAGTGGCTTGCCTGAAACAAAGGAATTAGAGAAACATGTGCTTACAGGGGCGTCGAAGCGCCTTCTCCCGCTGATGGAGCAAAGTTGCTACAGTGACAAAGACAAGCTCCGCGCTCATGGGCAATTTATATGAGGCAACTGTGCTGCGAGTAAGTAGTCGTCGTGCATGGATAAAATGCAATGTTTCAAACAGATCTGATGAATTCACCTACTTTGAAAAAGTGTGCGTTAGGGAGTTCTTTTGACACAAAGCGAAAATCTACAGTCAAGCGTCAATCAGCAGACAGCCGTGTGTTCTTTAGTAATGAGCCTGTTGTCAAAACGGCAGAAAAAAATGTTCACAAACGAAATATTGTTTCTACACTTAAAATGAACAAAGAAAAAATGAGCTAGCCTGATATAAGTCATGTTCATGACGATGCAAATGTAACGAGATTTCGAACTGTTCTGTTGCACACGTTGGGACTCATTTTATTTTTCTACAAAAAACATTTGCCATGACGGGAATCGAACCCGGGCCGCCCTGCGTTACAAGGTAGATGCCTATCTGCTAGACCATTTGGGAAAACTTGATATGTACACCCTAAGATATCTAAGTGTCATTTCGATGAGGTCTGTAGCAGAGGCCATAGAGCACAGCAAACAAATAATCATGTGTTTAAATATCCTTGTCGTTTTGAAAAATTACCATTGTCACCTGCACAGGAATGCCATGCGGCCAACATTGAAGAAATGTGCTTCTCAAATCTGTCATTAACACTGTTTTCCACACGCTTTTTTCATTGCATTGCCATATAATCAAATGGTCATTGATGCGTCACGAATAACGACAATGCGTCGAAAATTAAAGAAATGTAAACATGAATTATGTTATTACTGTCTAAGCATCGCAAAGCTGTATGCGTAAAGGCGTCTGACGTCACAGTGGCTTGCCTGAAACAAAGGAATTAGAGAAACATGTGCTTACAGGGGCGTCGAACCGCCTTCTCCCGCTGATGGAGCAAAGTTGCTACAGTGACAAAGACAAGCTCCGCGCTCATGGGCAATTTATATGAGGCAACTGTGCTGCGAGTATCTAAGTAGTCGTCGTGCATGGATAAAATGCAATGTTTCAAACAGATCTGATGAATTCACCTACTTTGAAAAAGTGTGCGTTAGGGAGTTCTTTTGACACAAAGCGAAAATCTACAGTCAAGCGTCAATCAGCAGACAGCCGTGTGTTCTTTAGTAATGAGCCTGTTGTCAAAACGGCAGAAAAAAATGTTCACAAACGAAATATTGTTTCTACACTTAAAATGAACAAAGAAAAAATTAGCTAGCCTGATATAAGTCATGTTCATGACGATGCAAATGTAACGAGATTTCGAACTGTTCTGTTGCACACGTTGAGACTCATTTTATTTTTCTACAAAAATCATTTGCCATGACGGGAATCGAACCCGGGCCGCCCTGCGTGACAAGGCAGATTCCTATCCGCTAGACCATTTGGGAAGACTTGATATGTACACCCTAAGATATCTAAGTGTCATTTCGATGAGGTCTGTAGCAGAGGCCATAGAGCACAGCAAACAAATAATCATGTGTTTAAATATCCTCGTCGTTTTGAAAAATTACCATTGTCACCTGCACAGGAATGCCATGCGGCCAACATTGAAGAAATGTGCTTCTCAAATCTGTCATTAACACTGTTTTCCACACGCTTTTTTCATTGCATTGCCATATAATCAATTGGTCATTGATGCGTCACGAATAACGACAATGCGTCGAAAATTAAAGAAATGTAAACATGAATTATGTTATTACTGTCTAAGCATCGCAAAGCTGTATGCGTAAAGGCGTCTGACGTCACAGTGGCTTGCCTGAAACAAAGGAATTAGAGAAACATGTGCTTACAGGGGCGTCGAACCGCCTTCTCCCGCTGATGGAGCAAAGTTGCTACAGTGACAAAGACAAGCTCCGCGCTCATGGGCAATTTATATGAGGCAACTGTGCTGCGAGTATCTAAGTAGTCGTCGTGCATGGATAAAATGCAATGTTTCAAACAGATCTGATGAATTCACATACTTTGAAAAAGTGTGCGTTAGGAAGTTCTTTTGACACAAAGCGAAAATCTACAGTCAAGCGTCAATCAGCAGACAGCCGTGTGTTCTTTAGTCATGAGCCTGTTGTCAAAACGTCAGAAAAAAATTGTCACAAACGAAATATTGTTTCTACACTTAAAATGAACAAAGAAAAAATTAGCTAGCCTGATATAAGTCATGTTCATGACGATGCAAATGTAACGAGATTTCGAACTGTTCTGTTGCACACGTTGGGACTCATTTTATTTTTCTACAAAAAACATTTGCCATGACGGGAATCGAACCCGGGCCGCATTGGGTTACAAGGTAGATGCCTATCCGCTAGACCATTTGGGAAAACTTGATATGTATACCCTAAGATATCTAAGTGTCATTTCGATGAGGTCTGTAGCAGAGGCCATAGAGCACAGCAAACAAATAATCATGTGTTGAAATATCCTTGTCGTTTTGAAAAATTACCATTGTCACCTGCACAGGAATGCCATGCGGCCAACATTGAAGAAATGTGCTTCTCAAATCTGTCATTAACACTGTTTTCCACACGCTTTTTTCATTGCATTGCCATATAATCAATTGGTCATTGATGCGTCACGAATAACGACAATGCGTCGAAAATTAAAGAAATGTAAACATGAATTATGTTATTACTGTCTAAGCATCGCAAAGCTGTATGCGTAAAGGCGTCTGACGTCACAGTGGCTTGCCTGAAACAAAGGAATTAGAGAAACATGTGCTTACAGGGGCGTCGAACCGCCTTCTCCCGCTGATGGAGCAAAGTTGCTACAGTGACAAAGACAAGCTCCGCGCTCATGGGCAATTTATATGAGGCAACTGTGCTGCGAGTATCTAAGTAGTCGTCGTGCATGGATAAAATGCAATGTTTCAAACAGATCTGATGAATTCACCTACTTTGAAAAAGTGTGCGTTAGGGAGTTCTTTTGACACAAAGCGAAAATCTACAGTCAAGCGTCAATCAGCAGACAGCCGTGTGTTCTTTAGTAATGAGCCTGTTGTCAAAACGGCAGAAAAAAATGTTCACAAACGAAATATTGTTTCTACACTTAAAATGAACAAAGAAAAAATTAGCTAGCCTGATATAAGTCATGTTCATGACGATGCAAATGTAACGAGATTTCGAACTGTTCTGTTGCACACGTTGGGACTCATTTTATTTTTCTACAAAAAACATTTGCCATGACGGGAATCGAACCCGGGCCGCCCTGCGTTACAAGGTAGATGCCTATCCGCTAGACCATTTGGGAAGACTTGATATGTACACCCTAAGATATCTAAGTGTCATTTCGATGAGGTCTGTAGCAGAGGCCATAGAGCACAGCAAACAAATAATCATGTGTTTAAATATCCTTGTCGTTTTGAAAAATTACCATTGTCACCTGCACAGGAATGCCATGCGGCCAACATTGAAGAAATGTGCTTCTCAAATCTGTCATTAACACTGTTTTCCACACGCTTTTTTCATTGCATTGCCATATAATCAATTGGTCATTGATGCGTCACGAATAACGACAATGCGTCGAAAATTAAAGAAATGTAAACATGAATTATGTTATTACTGTCTAAGCATCGCAAAGCTGTATGCGTAAAGGCGTCTGACGTCACAGTGGCTTGCCTGAAACAAAGGAATTAGAGAAACATGTGCTTACAGGGGCGTCGAACCGCCTTCTCCCGCTGATGGAGCAAAGTTGCTACAGTGACAAAGACAAGCTCCGCGCTCATGGGCAATTTATATGAGGCAACTGTGCTGCGAGTATCTAAGTAGTCGTCGTGCATGGATAAAATGCAATGTTTCAAACAGATCTGATGAATTCACCTACTTTGAAAAAGTGTGCGTTAGGGAGTTCTTTTGACACAAAGCGAAAATCTACAGTCAAGCGTCAATCAGCAGACAGCCGTGTGTTCTTTAGTAATGAGCCTGTTGTAAAAACGGCAGAAAAAAATGTTCACAAACGAAATATTGTTTCTACACTTAAAATGAACAAAGAAAAAATTAGCTAGCCTGATATAAGTCATGTTCATGACGATGCAAATGTAAGGAGATTTCGAACTGTTCTGTTGCACACGTTGAGACTCATTTTATTTTTCTACAAAAATCATTTGCCATGACGGGAATCGAACCCGGGCCGCCCTGCGTGACAAGGCAGATTCCTATCCGCTAGACCATTTGGGAAGACTTGATATGTACACCCTAAGATATCTAAGTGTCATTTCGATGAGGTCTGTAGCAGAGGCCATAGAGCACAGCAAACAAATAATCATGTGTTTAAATATCCTTGTCGTTTTGAAAAATTACCATTGTCACCTGCACAGGAATGCCATGCGGCCAACATTGAAGAAATGTGCTTCTCAAATCTGTCATTAACACTGTTCTCCACACGCTTTTTTCATTGCATTGCCATATAATCAATTGGTCATTGATGCGTCACGAATAACGACAATGCGTCGAAAATTAAAGAAATGTAAACATGAATTATGTTATTACTGTCTAAGCATCGCAAAGCTGTATGCGTAAAGGCGTCTGACGTCACAGTGGCTTGCCTGAAACAAAGGAATTAGAGAAACATGTGCTTACAGGGGCGTCGAACCGCCTTCTCCCGCTGATGGAGCAAAGTTGCTACAGTGACAAAGACAAGCTCCGCGCTCATGGGCAATTTATATGAGGCAACTGTGCTGCGAGTATCTAAGTAGTCGTCGTGCATGGATAAAATGCAATGTTTCAAACAGATCTGATGAATTCACATACTTTGAAAAAGTGTGCGTTAGGGAGTTCTTTTGACACAAAGCGAAAATCTACAGTCAAGCGTCAATCAGCAGACAGCCGTGTGTTCTTTAGTAATGAGCCTGTTGTAAAAACGGCAGAAAAAAATGTTCACAAACGAAATATTGTTTCTACACTTAAAATGAACAAAGAAAAAATTAGCTAGCCTGATATAAGTCATGTTCATGACGATGCAAATGTAACGAGATTTCGAACTGTTCTGTTGCACACGTTGGGACTCATTTTATTTTTCTACAAAAATCATTTGCCATGACGGGAATCGAACCCGGGCCGCCCTGCGTGACAAGGCAGATTCCTATCCGCTAGACCATTTGGGAAGACTTGATATGTACACCCTAAGATATCTAAGTGTCATTTCGATGAGGTCTGTAGCAGAGGCCATAGAGCACAGCAAACAAATAATCATGTGTTTAAATATCCTTGTCGTTTTGAAAAATTACCATTGTCACCTGCACAGGAATGCCATGCGGCCAACATTGAAGAAATGTGCTTCTCAAATCTGTCATTAACACTGTTTTCCACACGCTTTTTTCATTACATTGCCATATAATCAATTGGTCATTGATGCGTCACGAATAACGACAATGCGTCGAAAATTAAAGAAATGTAAACATGAATTATGTTATTACTGTCTAAGCATCGCAAAGCTGTATGCGTAAAGGCGTCTGACGTCACAGTGGCTTGCCTGAAACAATGGAATTAGAGAATCATGTGCTTACAGGGGCGTCGAACCGCCTTCTCCCGCTGATGGAGCAAAGTTGCTACAGTGACAAAGACAAGCTCCGCGCTCATGGGCAATTTATATGAGGCAACTGTGCTGCGAGTATCTAAGCAGTCGTCGTGCATGGATGAAATGCAATGTTTCAAACAGATCTGATGAATTGACCTACTTTGAAAAAGTGTGCGTTAGGGAGTTCTTTTGACACAAAGCGAAAATCTACAGTCAAGCGTCAATCAGCAGACAGCCGTGTGTTCTTTAGTAATGAGCCTGTTGTAAAAACGGCAGAAAAAAATGTTCACAAACGAAATATTGTTTCTACACTTAAAATGAACAAAGAAAAAATTAGCTAGCCTGATATAAGTCATGTTCATGACGATGCAAATGTAACGAGATTTCGAACTGTTCTGTTGCACACGTTGGGACTCATTTTATTTTTCTACAAAAATCATTTGCCATGACGGGAATCGAACCCGGGCCGCCCTGCGTGACAAGGCAGATTCCTATCCGCTAGACCATTTGGGAAGACTTGATATGTACACCCTAAGATATCTAAGTGTCATTTCGATGAGGTCTGTAGCAGAGGCCATAGAGCACAGCAAACAAATAATCATGTGTTTAAATATCCTTGTCGTTTTGAAAAATTACCATTGTCACCTGCACAGGAATGCCATGCGGCCAACATTGAAGAAATGTGCTTCTCAAATCTGTCATTAACACTGTTTTCCACACGCTTTTTTCATTACATTGCCATATAATCAATTGGTCATTGATGCGTCACGAATAACGACAATGCGTCGAAAATTAAAGAAATGTAAACATGAATTATGTTATTACTGTCTAAGCATCGCAAAGCTGTATGCGTAAAGGCGTCTGACGTCACAGTGGCTTGCCTGAAACAATGGAATTAGAGAATCATGTGCTTACAGGGGCGTCGAACCGCCTTCTCCCGCTGATGGAGCAAAGTTGCTACAGTGACAAAGACAAGCTCCGCGCTCATGGGCAATTTATATGAGGCAACTGTGCTGCGAGTATCTAAGCAGTCGTCGTGCATGGATGAAATGCAATGTTTCAAACAGATCTGATGAATTGACCTACTTTGAAAAAGTGTGCGTTAGGGAGTTCTTTTGACACAAAGCGAAAATCTACAGTCAAGCGTCAATCAGCAGACAGCCGTGTGTTCTTTAGTAATGAGCCTGTTGTCAAAACGGCAGAAAAAAATGTTCACAAACGAAATATTGTTTCTACACTTAAAATGAACAAAGAAAAAATTAGCTAGCCTGATATAAGTCATGTTCATGACGATGCAAATGTAACGAGATTTCTAACTGTTCTGTTGCACACGTTGGGACTCATTTTATTTTTCTACAAAAAACATTTGCCATGACGGGAATCGAACCCGGGCCGCCCTGCGTTACAAGGTAGATGCCTATCCGCTAGACCATTTGGGAAGACTTGATATGTACACCCTAAGATATCTAAGTGTCATTTCGATGAGGTCTGTAGCAGAGGCCATAGAGCACAGCAAACAAATAATCATGTGTTTAAATATCCTTGTCGTTTTGAAAAATTACCATTGTCACCTGCACAGGAATGCCATGCGGCCAACATTGAAGAAATGTGCTTCTCAAATCTGTCATTAACACTGTTTTCCACACGCTTTTTTCATTGCATTGCCATATAATCAATTGGTCATTGATGCGTCACGAATAACGACAATGCGTCGAAAATTAAAGAAATGTAAACATGAATTATGTTATTACTGTCTAAGCATCGCAAAGCTGTATGCGTAAAGGCGTCTGACGTCACAGTGGCTTGCCTGAAACAAAGGAATTAGAGAAACATGTGCTTACAGGGGCGTCGAACCGCCTTCTCCCGCTGATGGAGCAAAGTTGCTACAGTGACAAAGACAAGCTCCGCGCTCATGGGCAATTTATATGAGGCAACTGTGCTGCGAGTATCTAAGTAGTCGTCGTGCATGGATAAAATGCAATGTTTCAAACAGATCTGATGAATTCACCTACTTTGAAAAAGTGTGCGTTAGGGAGTTCTTTTGACACAAAGCGAAAATCTACAGTCAAGCGTCAATCAGCAGACAGCCGTGTGTTCTTTAGTAATGAGCCTGTTGTAAAAACGGCAGAAAAAAATGTTCACAAACGAAATATTGTTTCTACACTTAAAATGAACAAAGAAAAAATTAGCTAGCCTGATATAAGTCATGTTCATGACGATGCAAATGTAACGAGATTTCGAACTGTTCTGTTGCACACGTTGGGACTCATTTTATTTTTCTACAAAAATCATTTGCCATGACGGGAATCGAACCCGGGCCGCCCTGCGTGACAAGGCAGATTCCTATCCGCTAGACCATTTGGGAAGACTTGATATGTACACCCTAAGATATCTAAGTGTCATTTCGATGAGGTCTGTAGCAGAGGCCATAGAGCACAGCAAACAAATAATCATGTGTTTAAATATCCTTGTCGTTTTGAAAAATTACCATTGTCACCTGCACAGGAATGCCATGCGGCCAACATTGAAGAAATGTGCTTCTCAAATCTGTCATTAACACTGTTTTCCACACGCTTTTTTCATTACATTGCCATATAATCAATTGGTCATTGATGCGTCACGAATAACGACAATGCGTCGAAAATTAAAGAAATGTAAACATGAATTATGTTATTACTGTCTAAGCATCGCAAAGCTGTATGCGTAAAGGCGTCTGACGTCACAGTGGCTTGCCTGAAACAATGGAATTAGAGAATCATGTGCTTACAGGGGCGTCGAACCGCCTTCTCCCGCTGATGGAGCAAAGTTGCTACAGTGACAAAGACAAGCTCCGCGCTCATGGGCAATTTATATGAGGCAACTGTGCTGCGAGTATCTAAGCAGTCGTCGTGCATGGATGAAATGCAATGTTTCAAACAGATCTGATGAATTGACCTACTTTGAAAAAGTGTGCGTTAGGGAGTTCTTTTGACACAAAGCGAAAATCTACAGTCAAGCGTCAATCAGCAGACAGCCGTGTGTTCTTTAGTAATGAGCCTGTTGTAAAAACGGCAGAAAAAAATGTTCACAAACGAAATATTGTTTCTACACTTAAAATGAACAAAGAAAAAATTAGCTAGCCTGATATAAGTCATGTTCATGACGATGCAAATGTAACGAGATTTCGAACTGTTCTGTTGCACACGTTGGGACTCATTTTATTTTTCTACAAAAATCGTTTGCCATGACGGGAATCGAACCCGGGCCGCCCTGCGTGACAAGGCAGATTCCTATCCGCTAGACCATTTGGGAAGACTTGATATGTACACCCTAAGATATCTAAGTGTCATTTCGATGAGGTCTGTAGCAGAGGCCATAGAGCACAGCAAACAAATAATCATGTGTTTAAATATCCTTGTCGTTTTGAAAAATTACCATTGTCACCTGCACAGGAATGCCATGCGGCCAACATTGAAGAAATGTGCTTCTCAAATCTGTCATTAACACTGTTTTCCACACGCTTTTTTCATTACATTGCCATATAATCAATTGGTCATTGATGCGTCACGAATAACGACAATGCGTCGAAAATTAAAGAAATGTAAACATGAATTATGTTATTACTGTCTAAGCATCGCAAAGCTGTATGCGTAAAGGCGTCTGACGTCACAGTGGCTTGCCTGAAACAATGGAATTAGAGAATCATGTGCTTACAGGGGCGTCGAACCGCCTTCTCCCGCTGATGGAGCAAAGTTGCTACAGTGACAAAGACAAGCTCCGCGCTCATGGGCAATTTATATGAGGCAACTGTGCTGCGAGTATCTAAGCAGTCGTCGTGCATGGATGAAATGCAATGTTTCAAACAGATCTGATGAATTGACCTACTTTGAAAAAGTGTGCGTTAGGGAGTTCTTTTGACACAAAGCGAAAATCTACAGTCAAGCGTCAATCAGCAGACAGCCGTGTGTTCTTTAGTAATGAGCCTGTTGTCAAAACGGCAGAAAAAAATGTTCACAAACGAAATATTGTTTCTACACTTAAAATGAACAAAGAAAAAATTAGCTAGCCTGATATAAGTCATGTTCATGACGATGCAAATGTAACGAGATTTCTAACTGTTCTGTTGCACACGTTGGGACTCATTTTATTTTTCTACAAAAAACATTTGCCATGACGGGAATCGAACCCGGGCCGCCCTGCGTTACAAGGTAGATGCCTATCCGCTAGACCATTTGGGAAGACTTGATATGTACACCCTAAGATATCTAAGTGTCATTTCGATGAGGTCTGTAGCAGAGGCCATAGAGCACAGCAAACAAATAATCATGTGTTTAAATATCCTTGTCGTTTTGAAAAATTACCATTGTCACCTGCACAGGAATGCCATGCGGCCAACATTGAAGAAATGTGCTTCTCAAATCTGTCATTAACACTGTTTTCCACACGCTTTTTTCATTGCATTGCCATATAATCAATTGGTCATTGATGCGTCACGAATAACGACAATGCGTCGAAAATTAAAGAAATGTAAACATGAATTATGTTATTACTGTCTAAGCATCGCAAAGCTGTATGCGTAAAGGCGTCTGACGTCACAGTGGCTTGCCTGAAACAAAGGAATTAGAGAAACATGTGCTTACAGGGGCGTCGAACCGCCTTCTCCCGCTGATGGAGCAAAGTTGCTACAGTGACAAAGACAAGCTCCGCGCTCATGGGCAATTTATATGAGGCAACTGTGCTGCGAGTATCTAAGTAGTCGTCGTGCATGGATAAAATGCAATGTTTCAAACAGATCTGATGAATTCACCTACTTTGAAAAAGTGTGCGTTAGGGAGTTCTTTTGACACAAAGCGAAAATCTACAGTCAAGCGTCAATCAGCAGACAGCCGTGTGTTCTTTAGTAATGAGCCTGTTGTAAAAACGGCAGAAAAAAATGTTCACAAACGAAATATTGTTTCTACACTTAAAATGAACAAAGAAAAAATTAGCTAGCCTGATATAAGTCATGTTCATGACGATGCAAATGTAACGAGATTTCGAACTGTTCTGTTGCACACGTTGGGACTCATTTTATTTTTCTACAAAAATCATTTGCCATGACGGGAATCGAACCCGGGCCGCCCTGCGTGACAAGGCAGATTCCTATCCGCTAGACCATTTGGGAAGACTTGATATGTACACCCTAAGATATCTAAGTGTCATTTCGATGAGGTCTGTAGCAGAGGCCATAGAGCACAGCAAACAAATAATCATGTGTTTAAATATCCTTGTCGTTTTGAAAAATTACCATTGTCACCTGCACAGGAATGCCATGCGGCCAACATTGAAGAAATGTGCTTCTCAAATCTGTCATTAACACTGTTTTCCACACGCTTTTTTCATTACATTGCCATATAATCAATTGGTCATTGATGCGTCACGAATAACGACAATGCGTCGAAAATTAAAGAAATGTAAACATGAATTATGTTATTACTGTCTAAGCATCGCAAAGCTGTATGCGTAAAGGCGTCTGACGTCACAGTGGCTTGCCTGAAACAATGGAATTAGAGAATCATGTGCTTACAGGGGCGTCGAACCGCCTTCTCCCGCTGATGGAGCAAAGTTGCTACAGTGACAAAGACAAGCTCCGCGCTCATGGGCAATTTATATGAGGCAACTGTGCTGCGAGTATCTAAGCAGTCGTCGTGCATGGATGAAATGCAATGTTTCAAACAGATCTGATGAATTGACCTACTTTGAAAAAGTGTGCGTTAGGGAGTTCTTTTGACACAAAGCGAAAATCTACAGTCAAGCGTCAATCAGCAGACAGCCGTGTGTTCTTTAGTAATGAGCCTGTTGTAAAAACGGCAGAAAAAAATGTTCACAAACGAAATATTGTTTCTACACTTAAAATGAACAAAGAAAAAATTAGCTAGCCTGATATAAGTCATGTTCATGACGATGCAAATGTAACGAGATTTCGAACTGTTCTGTTGCACACGTTGGGACTCATTTTATTTTTCTACAAAAATCATTTGCCATGACGGGAATCGAACCCGGGCCGCCCTGCGTGACAAGGCAGATTCCTATCCGCTAGACCATTTGGGAAGACTTGATATGTACACCCTAAGATATCTAAGTGTCATTTCGATGAGGTCTGTAGCAGAGGCCATAGAGCACAGCAAACAAATAATCATGTGTTTAAATATCCTTGTCGTTTTGAAAAATTACCATTGTCACCTGCACAGGAATGCCATGCGGCCAACATTGAAGAAATGTGCTTCTCAAATCTGTCATTAACACTGTTTTCCACACGCTTTTTTCATTACATTGCCATATAATCAATTGGTCATTGATGCGTCACGAATAACGACAATGCGTCGAAAATTAAAGAAATGTAAACATGAATTATGTTATTACTGTCTAAGCATCGCAAAGCTGTATGCGTAAAGGCGTCTGACGTCACAGTGGCTTGCCTGAAACAATGGAATTAGAGAATCATGTGCTTACAGGGGCGTCGAACCGCCTTCTCCCGCTGATGGAGCAAAGTTGCTACAGTGACAAAGACAAGCTCCGCGCTCATGGGCAATTTATATGAGGCAACTGTGCTGCGAGTATCTAAGCAGTCGTCGTGCATGGATGAAATGCAATGTTTCAAACAGATCTGATGAATTGACCTACTTTGAAAAAGTGTGCGTTAGGGAGTTCTTTTGACACAAAGCGAAAATCTACAGTCAAGCGTCAATCAGCAGACAGCCGTGTGTTCTTTAGTAATGAGCCTGTTGTCAAAACGGCAGAAAAAAATGTTCACAAACGAAATATTGTTTCTACACTTAAAATGAACAAAGAAAAAATTAGCTAGCCTGATATAAGTCATGTTCATGACGATGCAAATGTAACGAGATTTCTAACTGTTCTGTTGCACACGTTGGGACTCATTTTATTTTTCTACAAAAAACATTTGCCATGACGGGAATCGAACCCGGGCCGCCCTGCGTTACAAGGTAGATGCCTATCCGCTAGACCATTTGGGAAGACTTGATATGTACACCCTAAGATATCTAAGTGTCATTTCGATGAGGTCTGTAGGAGAGGCCATAGAGCACAGCAAACAAATAATCATGTGTTTAAATATCCTTGTCGTTTTGAAAAATTACCATTGTCACCTGCACAGGAATGCCATGCGGCCAACATTGAAGAAATGTGCTTCTCAAATCTGTCATTAACACTGTTTTCCACACGCTTTTTTCATTGCATTGCCATATAATCAATTGGTCATTGATGCGTCACGAATAACGACAATGCGTCGAAAATTAAAGAAATGTAAACATGAATTATGTTATTACTGTCTAAGCATCGCAAAGCTGTATGCGTAAAGGCGTCTGACGTCACAGTGGCTTGCCTGAAACAAAGGAATTAGAGAAACATGTGCTTACAGGGGCGTCGAACCGCCTTCTCCCGCTGATGGAGCAAAGTTGCTACAGTGACAAAGACAAGCTCCGCGCTCATGGGCAATTTATATGAGGCAACTGTGCTGCGAGTATCTAAGTAGTCGTCGTGCATGGATAAAATGCAATGTTTCAAACAGATCTGATGAATTCACCTACTTTGAAAAAGTGTGCGTTAGGGAGTTCTTTTGACACAAAGCGAAAATCTACAGTCAAGCGTCAATCAGCAGACAGCCGTGTGTTCTTTAGTAATGAGCCTGTTGTAAAAACGGCAGAAAAAAATGTTCACAAACGAAATATTGTTTCTACACTTAAAATGAACAAAGAAAAAATTAGCTAGCCTGATATAAGTCATGTTCATGACGATGCAAATGTAACGAGATTTCGAACTGTTCTGTTGCACACGTTGGGACTCATTTTATTTTTCTACAAAAATCATTTGTCATGACGGGAATCGAACCCGGGCCGCCCTGCGTGACAAGGCAGATTCCTATCCGCTAGACCATTTGGGAAGACTTGATATGTACACCCTAAGATATCTAAGTGTCATTTCGATGAGGTCTGTAGCAGAGGCCATAGAGCACAGCAAACAAATAATCATGTGTTTAAATATCCTTGTCGTTTTGAAAAATTACCATTGTCACCTGCACAGGAATGCCATGCGGCCAACATTGAAGAAATGTGCTTCTCAAATCTGTCATTAACACTGTTTTCCACACGCTTTTTTCATTACATTGCCATATAATCAATTGGTCATTGATGCGTCACGAATAACGACAATGCGTCGAAAATTAAAGAAATGTAAACATGAATTATGTTATTACTGTCTAAGCATCGCAAAGCTGTATGCGTAAAGGCGTCTGACGTCACAGTGGCTTGCCTGAAACAATGGAATTAGAGAATCATGTGCTTACAGGG
The DNA here is from genome assembly GCF_951799395.1 of Argentina silus. Taxonomy (NCBI): domain Eukaryota; kingdom Metazoa; phylum Chordata; class Actinopteri; order Argentiniformes; family Argentinidae; genus Argentina; species Argentina silus. The sequence continues at coordinate 9,952 of NW_028152764.1, read as the reverse complement.
GCGTCGAACCGCCTTCTCCCGCTGATGGAGCAAAGTTGCTACAGTGACAAAGACAAGCTCCGCGCTCATGGGCAATTTATATGAGGCAACTGTGCTGCGAGTATCTAAGCAGTCGTCGTGCATGGATGAAATGCAATGTTTCAAACAGATCTGATGAATTGACCTACTTTGAAAAAGTGTGCGTTAGGGAGTTCTTTTGACACAAAGCGAAAATCTACAGTCAAGCGTCAATCAGCAGACAGCCGTGTGTTCTTTAGTAATGAGCCTGTTGTCAAAACGGCAGAAAAAAATGTTCACAAACGAAATATTGTTTCTACACTTAAAATGAACAAAGAAAAAATTAGCTAGCCTGATATAAGTCATGTTCATGACGATGCAAATGTAACGAGATTTCGAACTGTTCTGTTGCACACGTTGGGACTCATTTTATTTTTCTACAAAAAACATTTGCCATGACGGGAATCGAACCCGGGCCGCCCTGCGTTACAAGGTAGATGCCTATCCGCTAGACCATTTGGGAAGACTTGATATGTACACCCTAAGATATCTAAGTGTCATTTCGATGAGGTCTGTAGCAGAGGCCATAGAGCACAGCAAACAAATAATCATGTGTTTAAATATCCTTGTCGTTTTGAAAAATTACCATTGTCACCTGCACAGGAATGCCATGCGGCCAACATTGAAGAAATGTGCTTCTCAAATCTGTCATTAACACTGTTTTCCACACGCTTTTTTCATTGCATTGCCATATAATCAATTGGTCATTGATGCGTCACGAATAACGACAATGCGTCGAAAATTAAAGAAATGTAAACATGAATTATGTTATTACTGTCTAAGCATCGCAAAGCTGTATGCGTAAAGGCGTCTGACGTCACAGTGGCTTGCCTGAAACAAAGGAATTAGAGAAACATGTGCTTACAGGGGCGTCGAACCGCCTTCTCCCGCTGATGGAGCAAAGTTGCTACAGTGACAAAGACAAGCTCCGCGCTCATGGGCAATTTATATGAGGCAACTGTGCTGCGAGTATCTAAGTAGTCGTCGTGCATGGATAAAATGCAATGTTTCAAACAGATCTGATGAATTCACCTACTTTGAAAAAGTGTGCGTTAGGGAGTTCTTTTGACACAAAGCGAAAATCTACAGTCAAGCGTCAATCAGCAGACAGCCGTGTGTTCTTTAGTAATGAGCCTGTTGTAAAAACGGCAGAAAAAAATGTTCACAAACGAAATATTGTTTCTACACTTAAAATGAACAAAGAAAAAATTAGCTAGCCTGATATAAGTCATGTTCATGACGATGCAAATGTAAGGAGATTTCGAACTGTTCTGTTGCACACGTTGAGACTCATTTTATTTTTCTACAAAAATCATTTGCCATGACGGGAATCGAACCCGGGCCGCCCTGCGTGACAAGGCAGATTCCTATCCGCTAGACCATTTGGGAAGACTTGATATGTACACCCTAAGATATCTAAGTGTCATTTCGATGAGGTCTGTAGCAGAGGCCATAGAGCACAGCAAACAAATAATCATGTGTTTAAATATCCTTGTCGTTTTGAAAAATTACCATTGTCACCTGCACAGGAATGCCATGCGGCCAACATTGAAGAAATGTGCTTCTCAAATCTGTCATTAACACTGTTTTCCACACGCTTTTTTCATTGCATTGCCATATAATCAATTGGTCATTGATGCGTCACGAATAACGACAATGCGTCGAAAATTAAAGAAATGTAAACATGAATTATGTTATTACTGTCTAAGCATCGCAAAGCTGTATGCGTAAAGGGGTCTGACGTCACAGTGGCTTGCCTGAAACAAAGGAATTAGAGAAACATGTGCTTACAGGGGCGTCGAACCGCCTTCTCCCGCTGATGGAGCAAAGTTGCTACAGTGACAAAGACAAGCTCCGCGCTCATGGGCAATTTATATGAGGCAACTGTGCTGCGAGTATCTAAGTAGTCGTCGTGCATGGATAAAATGCAATGTTTCAAACAGATCTGATGAATTCACCTACTTTGAAAAAGTGTGCGTTAGGGAGTTCTTTTGACACAAAGCGAAAATCTACAGTCAAGCGTCAATCAGCAGACAGCCGTGTGTTCTTTAGTAATGAGCCTGTTGTAAAAACGGCAGAAAAAAATGTTCACAAACGAAATATTGTTTCTACACTTAAAATGAACAAAGAAAAAATTAGCTAGCCTGATATAAGTCATGTTCATGACGATGCAAATGTAACGAGATTTCGAACTGTTCTGTTGCACACATTGGGACTCATTTTATTTTATTATAAAAATCATTTGCCATGACGGGAATCGAACCCGGGCCGCCCTGCGTGACAAGGCAGATTCCTATCCGCTAGACCATTTGGGAAGACTTGATATGTACACCCTAAGATATCTAAGTGTCATTTCGATGAGGTCTGTAGCAGAGGCCATAGAGCACAGCAAACAAATAATCATGTGTTTAAATATCCTTGTCGTTTTGAAAAATTACCATTGTCACCTGCACAAGAATGCCATGCGGCCAACATTGAAGAAATGTGCTTCTCAGATCTGTCATTAACACTGTTTTCCACACGCTTTTTTCATTGCATTGCCATATAATCAATTGGTCATTGATGCGTCACGAATAACGACAATGCGTCGAAAATTAAAGAAATGTAAACATGAATTATGTTATTACTGTCTAAGCATCGCAAAGCTGTATGCGTAAAGGCGTCTGACGTCACAGTGGCTTGCCTGAAACAAAGGAATTAGAGAAACATGTGCTTACAGGGGCGTCGAACCGCCTTCTCCCGCTGATGGAGCAAAGTTGCTACAGTGACAAAGACAAGCTCCGCGCTCATGGGCAATTTATATGAGGCAACTGTGCTGCGAGTATCTAAGTAGTCGTCGTGCATGGATAAAATGCAATGTTTCAAACAGATCTGATGAATTCACCTACTTTGAAAAAGTGTGCGTTAGGGAGTTCTTTTGACACAAAGCGAAAATCTACAGTCAAGCGTCAATCAGCAGACAGCCGTGTGTTCTTTAGTAATGAGCCTGTTGTCAAAACGGCAGAAAAAAATGTTCACAAACGAAATATTGTTTCTACACTTAAAATGAACAAAGAAAAAATTAGCTAGCCTGATATAAGTCATGTTCATGACGATGCAAATGTAACGAGATTTCGAACTGTTCTGTTGCACACGTTGGGACTCATTTTATTTTTCTACAAAAATCATTTGCCATGACGGGAATCGAACCCGGGCCGCCCTGCGTGACAAGGCAGATTCCTATCCGCTAGACCATTTGGGAAGACTTGATATGTACACCCTAAGATATCTAAGTGTCATTTCGATGAGGTCTGTAGCAGAGGCCATAGAGCACAGCAAACAAATAATCATGTGTTTAAATATCCTTGTCGTTTTGAAAAATTACCATTGTCACCTGCACAGGAATGCCATGCGGCCAACATTGAAGAAATGTGCTTCTCAAATCTGTCATTAACACTGTTTTCCACACGCTTTTTTCATTGCATTGCCATATAATCAATTGGTCATTGATGCGTCACGAATAACGACAATGCGTCGAAAATTAAAGAAATGTAAACATGAATTATGTTATTACTGTCTAAGCATCGCAAAGCTGTATGCGTAAAGGCGTCTGACGTCACAGTGGCTTGCCTGAAACAAAGGAATTAGAGAAACATGTGCTTACAGGGGCGTCGAACCGCCTTCTCCCGCTGATGGAGCAAAGTTGCTACAGTGACAAAGACAAGCTCCGCGCTCATGGGCAATTTATATGAGGCAACTGTGCTGCGAGTATCTAAGTAGTCGTCGTGCATGGATAAAATGCAATGTTTCAAACAGATCTGATGAATTCACCTACTTTGAAAAAGTGTGCGTTAGGGAGTTCTTTTGACACAAAGCGAAAATCTACAGTCAAGCGTCAATCAGCAGACAGCCGTGTGTTCTTTAGTAATGAGCCTGTTGTAAAAACGGCAGAAAAAAATGTTCACAAACGAAATATTGTTTCTACACTTAAAATGAACAAAGAAAAAATTAGCTAGCCTGATATAAGTCATGTTCATGACGATGCAAATGTAAGGAGATTTCGAACTGTTCTGTTGCACACGTTGAGACTCATTTTATTTTTCTACAAAAATCATTTGCCATGACGGGAATCGAACCCGGGCCGCCCTGCGTGACAAGGCAGATTCCTATCCGCTAGACCATTTGGGAAGACTTGATATGTACACCCTAAGATATCTAAGTGTCATTTCGATGAGGTCTGTAGCAGAGGCCATAGAGCACAGCAAACAAATAATCATGTGTTTAAATATCCTTGTCGTTTTGAAAAATTACCATTGTCACCTGCACAGGAATGCCATGCGGCCAACATTGAAGAAATGTGCTTCTCAAATCTGTCATTAACACTGTTTTCCACACGCTTTTTTCATTGCATTGCCATATAATCAATTGGTCATTGATGCGTCACGAATAACGACAATGCGTCGAAAATTAAAGAAATGTAAACATGAATTATGTTATTACTGTCTAAGCATCGCAAAGCTGTATGCGTAAAGGGGTCTGACGTCACAGTGGCTTGCCTGAAACAAAGGAATTAGAGAAACATGTGCTTACAGGGGCGTCGAACCGCCTTCTCCCGCTGATGGAGCAAAGTTGCTACAGTGACAAAGACAAGCTCCGCGCTCATGGGCAATTTATATGAGGCAACTGTGCTGCGAGTATCTAAGTAGTCGTCGTGCATGGATAAAATGCAATGTTTCAAACAGATCTGATGAATTCACCTACTTTGAAAAAGTGTGCGTTAGGGAGTTCTTTTGACACAAAGCGAAAATCTACAGTCAAGCGTCAATCAGCAGACAGCCGTGTGTTCTTTAGTAATGAGCCTGTTGTAAAAACGGCAGAAAAAAATGTTCACAAACGAAATATTGTTTCTACACTTAAAATGAACAAAGAAAAAATTAGCTAGCCTGATATAAGTCATGTTCATGACGATGCAAATGTAAGAAGATTTCGAACTGTTCTGTTGCACACGTTGGGACTCATTTTATTTTTCTACAAGAATCATTTGCCATGACGGGAATCGAACCCGGGCCGCCCTGCGTGACAAGGCAGATTCCTATCCGCTAGACCATTTGGGAAGACTTGATATGTACACCCTAAGATATCTAAGTGTCATTTCGATGAGGTCTGTAGCAGAGGCCATAGAGCACAGCAAACAAATAATCATGTGTTTAAATATCCTTGTCGTTTTGAAAAATTACCATTGTCACCTGCACAGGAATGCCATGCGGCCAACATTGAAGAAATGTGCTTCTCAAATCTGTCATTAACACTGTTTTCCACACGCTTTTTTCATTACATTGCCATATAATCAATTGGTCATTGATGCGTCACGAATAACGACAATGCGTCGAAAATTAAAGAAATGTAAACATGAATTATGTTATTACTGTCTAAGCATCGCAAAGCTGTATGCGTAAAGGCGTCTGACGTCACAGTGGCTTGCCTGAAACAAAGGAATTAGAGAAACATGTGCTTACAGGGGCGTCGAACCGCCTTCTCCCGCTGATGGAGCAAAGTTGCTACAGTGACAAAGACAAGCTCCGCGCTCATGGGCAATTTATATGAGGCAACTGTGCTGCGAGTATATAAGTAGTCGTCGTGCATGGATAAAATGCAATGTTTCAAACAGATCTGATGAATTCACCTACTTTGAAAAAGTGTGCGTTAGGGAGTTCTTTTGACACAAAGCGAAAATCTACAGTCAAGCGTCAATCAGCAGACAGCCGTGTGTTCTTTAGTAATGAGCCTGTTGTAAAAACGGCAGAAAAAAATGTTCACAAACGAAATATTGTTTCTACACTTAAAATGAACAAAGAAAAAATTAGCTAGCCTGATATAAGTCATGTTCATGACGATGCAAATGTAACGAGATTTCGAACTGTTCTGTTGCACACGTTGGGACTCATTTTATTTTTCTACAAAAATCATTTGCCATGACGGGAATCGAACCCGTGCCGCCCTGCGTGACAAGGCAGATTCCTATCCGCTAGACCATTTGGGAAGACTTGATATGTACACCCTAAGATATCTAAGTGTCATTTCGATGAGGTCTGTAGCAGAGGCCATAGAGCACAGCAAACAAATAATCATGTGTTTAAATATCCTTGTCGTTTTGAAAAATTACCATTGTCACCTGCACAGGAATGCCATGCGGCCAACATTGAAGAAATGTGCTTCTCAAATCTGTCATTAACACTGTTTTCCACACGCTTTTTTCATTACATTGCCATATAATCAATTGGTCATTGATGCGTCACGAATAACGACAATGCGTCGAAAATTAAAGAAATGTAAACATGAATTATGTTATTACTGTCTAAGCATCGCAAAGCTGTATGCGTAAAGGCGTCTGACGTCACAGTGGCTTGCCTGAAACAAAGGAATTAGAGAAACATGTGCTTACAGGGGCGTCGAACCGCCTTCTCCCGCTGATGGAGCAAAGTTGCTACAGTGACAAAGACAAGCTCCGCGCTCATGGGCAATTTATATGAGGCAACTGTGCTGCGAGTATCTAAGTAGTCGTCGTGCATGGATAAAATGCAATGTTTCAAACAGATCTGATGAATTCACCTACTTTGAAAAAGTGTGCGTTAGGGAGTTCTTTTGACACAAAGCGAAAATCTACAGTCAAGCGTCAATCAGCAGACAGCCGTGTGTTCTTTAGTAATGAGCCTGTTGTAAAAACGGCAGAAAAAAATGTTCACAAACGAAATATTGTTTCTACACTTAAAATGAACAAAGAAAAAATTAGCTAGCCTGATATAAGTCATGTTCATGACGATGCAAATGTAAGGAGATTTCGAACTGTTCTGTTGCACACGTTGAGACTCATTTTATTTTTCTACAAAAATCATTTGCCATGACGGGAATCGAACCCGGGCCGCCCTGCGTGACAAGGCAGATTCCTATCCCCTAGACCATTTGGGAAGACTTGATATGTACACCCTAAGATATCTAAGTGTCATTTCGATGAGGTCTGTAGCAGAGGCCATAGAGCACAGCAAACAAATAATCATGTGTTTAAATATCCTTGTCGTTTTGAAAAATTACCATTGTCACCTGCACAGGAATGCCATGCGGCCAACATTGAAGAAATGTGCTTCTCAAATCTGTCATTAACACTGTTTTCCACACGCTTTTTTCATTGCATTGCCATATAATCAATTGGTCATTGATGCGTCACGAATAACGACAATGCGTCGAAAATTAAAGAAATGTAAACATGAATTATGTTATTACTGTCTAAGCATCGCAAAGCTGTATGCGTAAAGGCGTCTGACGTCACAGTGGCTTGCCTGAAACAAAGGAATTAGAGAAACATGTGCTTACAGGGGCGTCGAACCGCCTTCTCCCGCTGATGGAGCAAAGTTGCTACAGTGACAAAGACAAGCTCCGCGCTCATGGGCAATTTATATGAGGCAACTGTGCTGCGAGTATCTAAGTAGTCGTCGTGCATGGATAAAATGCAATGTTTCAAACAGATCTGATGAATTCACCTACTTTGAAAAAGTGTGCGTTAGGGAGTTCTTTTGACACAAAGCGAAAATCTACAGTCAAGCGTCAATCAGCAGACAGCCGTGTGTTCTTTAGTAATGAGCCTGTTGTAAAAACGGCAGAAAAAAATGTTCACAAACGAAATATTGTTTCTACACTTAAAATGAACAAAGAAAAAATTAGCTAGCCTGATATAAGTCATGTTCATGACGATGCAAATGTAAGGAGATTTCGAACTGTTCTGTTGCACACGTTGAGACTCATTTTATTTTTCTACAAAAATCATTTGCCATGACGGGAATCGAACCCGGGCCGCCCTGCGTGACAAGGCAGATTCCTATCCGCTAGACCATTTGGGAAGACTTGATATGTACACCCTAAGATATCTAAGTGTCATTTCGATGAGGTCTGTAGCAGAGGCCATAGAGCACAGCAAACAAATAATCATGTGTTTAAATATCCTTGTCGTTTTGAAAAATTACCATTGTCACCTGCACAGGAATGCCATGCGGCCAACATTGAAGAAATGTGCTTCTCAAATCTGTCATTAACACTGTTTTCCACACGCTTTTTTCATTGCATTGCCATATAATCAATTGGTCATTGATGCGTCACGAATAACGACAATGCGTCGAAAATTAAAGAAATGTAAACATGAATTATGTTATTACTGTCTAAGCATCGCAAAGCTGTATGCGTAAAGGGGTCTGACGTCACAGTGGCTTGCCTGAAACAAAGGAATTAGAGAAACATGTGCTTACAGGGGCGTCGAACCGCCTTCTCCCGCTGATGGAGCAAAGTTGCTACAGTGACAAAGACAAGCTCCGCGCTCATGGGCAATTTATATGAGGCAACTGTGCTGCGAGTATCTAAGTAGTCGTCGTGCATGGATAAAATGCAATGTTTCAAACAGATCTGATGAATTCACCTACTTTGAAAAAGTGTGCGTTAGGGAGTTCTTTTGACACAAAGCGAAAATCTACAGTCAAGCGTCAATCAGCAGACAGCCGTGTGTTCTTTAGTAATGAGCCTGTTGTAAAAACGGCAGAAAAAAATGTTCACAAACGAAATATTGTTTCTACACTTAAAATGAACAAAGAAAAAATTAGCTAGCCTGATATAAGTCATGTTCATGACGATGCAAATGTAACGAGATTTCGAACTGTTCTGTTGCACACGTTGGGACTCATTTTATTTTTCTACAAAAATCATTTGCCATGACGGGAATCGAACCCGTGCCGCCCTGCGTGACAAGGCAGATTCCTATCCGCTAGACCATTTGGGAAGACTTGATATGTACACCCTAAGATATCTAAGTGTCATTTCGATGAGGTCTGTAGCAGAGGCCATAGAGCACAGCAAACAAATAATCATGTGTTTAAATATCCTTGTCGTTTTGAAAAATTACCATTGTCACCTGCACAGGAATGCCATGCGGCCAACATTGAAGAAATGTGCTTCTCAAATCTGTCATTAACACTGTTTTCCACACGCTTTTTTCATTACATTGCCATATAATCAATTGGTCATTGATGCGTCACGAATAACGACAATGCGTCGAAAATTAAAGAAATGTAAACATGAATTATGTTATTACTGTCTAAGCATCGCAAAGCTGTATGCGTAAAGGCGTCTGACGTCACAGTGGCTTGCCTGAAACAATGGAATTAGAGAATCATGTGCTTACAGGGGCGTCGAACCGCCTTCTCCCGCTGATGGAGCAAAGTTGCTACAGTGACAAAGACAAGCTCCGCGCTCATGGGCAATTTATATGAGGCAACTGTGCTGCGAGTATCTAAGCAGTCGTCGTGCATGGATGAAATGCAATGTTTCAAACAGATCTGATGAATTGACCTACTTTGAAAAAGTGTGCGTTAGGGAGTTCTTTTGACACAAAGCGAAAATCTACAGTCAAGCGTCAATCAGCAGACAGCCGTGTGTTCTTTAGTAATGAGCCTGTTGTAAAAACGGCAGAAAAAAATGTTCACAAACGAAATATTGTTTCTACACTTAAAATGAACAAAGAAAAAATTAGCTAGCCTGATATAAGTCATGTTCATGACGATGCAAATGTAACGAGATTTCGAACTGTTCTGTTGCACACGTTGGGACTCATTTTATTTTTCTACAAAAATCATTTGCCATGACGGGAACCGAACCCGGGCCGCCCTGCGTGACAAGGCAGATTCCTATCCGCTAGACCATTTGGGAAGACTTGATATGTACACCCTAAGATATCTAAGTGTCATTTCGATGAGGTCTGTAGCAGAGGCCATAGAGCACAGCAAACAAATAATCATGTGTTTAAATATCCTTGTCAAAAATTACCATTGTCACCTGCACAGGAATGCCATGCGGCCAACATTGAAGAAATGTGCTTCTC